>NW_019416363.1:3932-4683 GCF_000390285.2 Anoplophora glabripennis | reverse complement strand
AAATTAAAAGCGAAACAAACCAAGTGTTTCTTCGTGTTATTACAACAATTAACAATAAAACAAATGAAATTCGTAATAACGATTTAAAGTCAGTGTTCGAAGAATCCACCGTTGACATTTACACACTTTACACAACGTTTTCTGAGAGATCTTCGAGTTTGAATAAACATTTTGGGATTGCGTTTGACTTCGTTGGTAGCAATTTGTATTTTGCCACAACTCTTCACACGAACCAAATAGAAAAATGAAGAGGATTGAAGTCCGGACTCCTGGGTGGCCAAGTAAAAAATGCTTCCACGACTTGAAGAAGTTCCACTTTATTTAAGAAGAGACATGTGGTTCATGTACGACGGAGCTCCACGGCATTTTTCTTGGCCAGTGCGAGCATATTTAGATGCAGTCTTTTCAAATTGCTGGATTGGCCATGTAAGCATTTTTGCTTGGCCATCTAGAAGTCCGGACTTCAATCCTCTTGATTTTTCTATTTAGTCTCGAATGAAATCCCAATATGTTGTTTCAAACTCGAAGATCTCTCAGAAAACGTGTAAAGTGTATCAGTGTAAATGGTGGATTCTTCGAACGATTACTTTAAATCATAATTACGTATTTTATTTGTTTTATTGTTAATTGTTGTAATAACACGAAGAAACACTTGGTTTGTTTCGCTTTTAATTTCTCATATTATCAAAACATAGTGTTCGTTAAATCGATTTTTCTCGAAAACGGATCGAGATACCGAAATGAAACAAGA
>NW_019416363.1:0-1340 GCF_000390285.2 Anoplophora glabripennis | reverse complement strand
TTTTTTTATCATGCTAAATTCAAATATGATCTTAGTTTTGTGATTACTGATAGAGGGCGCTACATACAGGGTTCCATATCTATTGAATCGGTCCTAACTTTTTTGCTATACACTGTATGTCATTTTCGACTGAAAAAAATTTGTTATCCCTTCTTTATACGTAAGAAAGGTATACCTTGTCCAAGTCGCTAGAAGCAATGGTTCCAGTACAAAAGCCGACAATGCACGCAAATTATTCAAAAAGCGCCAAAGTAACATTTGCAAAAACAATGATAAATAACAATTAAATAATGTGTCATAATGACACTTGTCAAACTAATATAATAATTGTTAGAGGTATTTTGTGTTCTTGATTAAGTTTTTCATTGGTTTTCTCACTGATTATTCAAAATTGCTTTCAAAAATGGTTCGCTACACTTTTGAAGAATACAGGGACATGATTATGTGTTACGGCGAAGCTAGATCAAATTCTTACGAAGCTCAACGTATCTATCGAGAAAGATATCCTTTAAGACAAGTTCCTAATGTTCGAACATTTATTGATGTGCATAGGCGTTTGGGAGAAGATGGCTGTTTTAGAAAACCAAAATTGAATAGTGGGGTTTCCAGAACTCGTCGCACTGTGCGAAACGAAGAAACTGTTTTACGAATGGTAGAAAATAATCCGAGAACAAGCACCAGGAAAACAAGTTCAGCGGTGCGAAACCTTAACCGTGAATCAGTTAGACAAATTTTCAAAGAACAACTTCTTCGCCCATATTATTTCCAAAAAATTCATTCACTATCGGAACATGACTTTGTTCCTCGTGTACAATTTTGCGAATGGTTTCAAAATCAAAGAGAAAACATTATTTCATCAATTTTGTTTACTGACGAAGCTAGTTTTAGTCGTGATGGTATTCTGAACCTACATAACATGCACCATTGGAGTGATGAAAATCCTCATCAAAGTATAATTCGGAGTCACCAATATGGGTTTTCTATTAATGTGTGGGCAGGTATAATCGACAATTACTTAATTGGCCCATTTCGATTGCCCAACCGATTGACAGGTGCACTGTATCGAAATTTCTTGGAGAATGATTTAAACACATTATTAGAGGATGTCCCATTGGCCATTATTGCAAGAATGTATTACATGCATGATGGGGCGCCAGCTCACTTTTCTCGAGTGGCAAGGGAATATTTGGACAGGAGATTTGGAAATAGGTGGATTGGTCGAAGGGGGCCTGTACCCTGGCCAGCACGTAGTCCCGACCTTAATCCCCTCGATTTTTCATTTTGGGGATGTATGAAAAATGAAGTTTATGCTGTAGAAATACATAATGAAGAACAATTAT
>NW_019416362.1:2289359-2361807 GCF_000390285.2 Anoplophora glabripennis | reverse complement strand
TGGCACGGGTTAACATCTTCCAATTGTGCTCAAACTTTGGCAATCTTAAAATCTAACAAAATGAAACATTTTAGGGGGGTGCCCCCAAAAAAAATCGATTTTTTAAAACCACTCTAGTGTGCAACAAAAGTAAGCACAAAAATAAAATCCTTGATGTTCAGTTTATTCATTGTGACTATTTAAATTTACTTAAAGAAAATAATAACTTTAAAAAAGCGTTTGTAAATCATGCACTTACTGTTATCATAAACCTTACAATTTAAGTATTATTTTTATATACTAATAAATAAAAGTAATGTAGGGCTAAGCAAGTATATGTTATAAGAATATTTACATGTAGAAAGTATTTGAAAAACTAACAGTTAATTTTGATAACGAAGTATCCATTCAAAATAAATTGGACTGTGAGAAACTTCTCAATCTAATCCTAGAAAATGTTTTTAATATTATAGAAGATATAAATACTACATTATGTAAAATACAAAATATGTTGAACAAGATAAACGATAAAAATAATAACAATAACGAGAAGGGTATCCATGTTGTCTCGAATATTTTAATAGAGACGAACCAAAATGATACAAAACCTGAGGATATTTGGTAAAAGCATTTACACTGGCCTAAACCAGAAGACTACAAAAAAAACAAGCTCCAGTCGTTCGCGTACACTAATGCCATATGCAATTACTTAAAATAAATGGATCGAGTTTCATAATGATCAACAGAGAGAAAAACACGAAAAGAGGACGATATAAGAGAGAGAAAATTAGAGAAAAAAGAAGAAAAAAACAAAATAAAAATAAGGACAAGAGGAAAGAGGGTCCAGAAAAGATCAAAAAACAAAGAAAAGGAGGAATGAGGAGACATTACACTCATTAGACAAAACTGAGAGTATTATTAAAAAGAGAAAATTGGAGATAGGTTGAGAAGAAAAAGACATAAAGCAGAAGGAAGAAGAAAATAAGAAAGGGCAAGAATCAAAGAAACATATAGAACTACGCGGAAAATAAGGAGTTTTCAGACGAAACATTCACTGTAGGTAACGTAAAGTTACTGTGAAGTACTAGAATAGGAATTATCCAGGTATTGTAAAAAACGTTGAAGATGAAGACTACGAAATAAGTGTAATGGATAAAGTAAAGAAACATTGGAAGTGGCCAGATATTTCCGACCAAATTTGGTACATCAGAAGTCAAATTGTTAAGAACATTTCAGAACCCACCACGTGTTGGGTTCTGAATTTTAATTTTTAATAACTTTACTTACTGTAGGTAGTTTTGTAGGCGTTAGTTTCATGTTTTGTTACTTTTTGTAGAAAAATAAATAATATGTTCATTCACTGGTTTATCTTTGTTCATCAACTGGGTACGTATGTTCATTTACTGGTGATTTGGCATTTCTGTCAAAATTAATTAAAAAATAAATACAAGAATTAACTTTATATTGTTGTGTCTGGATTTTTTAAAATTTAAAATAACAGGGCTTACTAATCGTATTGGAATATTTGAATTTACTATGACCCTAGTATCTGTAATCTAAATTCAAAGTGATAATGTCTTATTTGTTCATTCATTGGTCGATTGACCCTAGTCACATTAGATGTTAGGTACTTAAATATTTCTATTGTTTTCATCAACATCTTTTTTTTATATAAAAAAACACCCTAGGTATATCTCCTAAATAATTTTAATACTATTGGTTAAACTCAAGGGAAGGAGAGACAAAAATGCTTATTTGACTCACACATACTCGAGACTAAGACCAATTTTAACAGGTACTATATTTTTTAGGTTTTATGAGGAACATCTTCCTAAAGTTTATCGACAGAATCCAGAAGCACCCTTCCGAAAAATCAATGTTGCCATGAAACTATAGAGTTAGGAAAAAAAGTGAATGTACACTTTTTGTCAATAACAAACTGTTCTATCTAAAAACAGCATCATTTTTTATTTTCAGTAGGGTCGCATTAATTTTTTTTTAAATTTAATAAGACTTCTACTTCTATGGAAAAATGGTATCTTATAAGAAGATGTGTCATGCCGAATTTGGCTTAAATAGCCTTCTTCATTTAGAAGTTATTTAAAAAATTCGAATTTTTTTAAAAATCTTTATAACGCCCTATATTTCGAAAATGAAGCGTCTCTGGAAAAAAATGTATACTTGAGTTATTTCTTATTTTTTTATGAGGAATATCTCCTTAAAGTTTGTCGACTTAATCCTGAAACACCCTGTATAAGTAAATCAAATAGTTATGTCAAAGTAAATTAACGTTTATCAAAACTGGATACTGATTGATTCTGCATTCTTCTTGTTTATGTTAGTAATTTTTTTAGTTTCCCTGATGTGTTACGTTAGCTGCCAAGAGGTTGTCTCGGGGTTTTCGTCGGCTAGTCATAGGCGTGTGCGTTGTAAACAAACAAATAAACAGGCAGGTATAAATAAAAATACATAAATCTGCGCACTTTATCAGCGAAAGGTAGTTTTTTACCCCTTGGCGCCATTCCACATTATTAGAATATTAAAACACGTATACACGAAGCAAACGGGAAGCCAATAACTGCCGTTATTACTGGTTTCATATTGTGCGCTGTAGCGAAGGGCCGACGCGACAGCTATGATCATCCGACCGAGTCGGTTAGGCAAGGCGGTACTCATTTTGAACAGTTTTTATAGTAATTACTAATTTTTAGTCCTAAGTAGATATTTCTTAAATTTCCAATTTTTTCTGTTTTGTTTGTTATTTTCTTTTTAAACGGTTTATGTTTTACTTTCCCTTTAAGTTGTTTTTTAGAAAACTGTTAATAATTTGGTTGTCTAGTGGCATTAGTTTAATTTAAGAATTAAAAGTTGCTTAAAAACGAAATGCATTGAAATTTGTATATGTATCCTGGTGATACTGATTCTATACTAACTTTGAAGGTTTTTTATTAAAAAGGTGTTACAAAGCTGATTTAAACAATACTAAGGGTGCCTTCGGATGCCTTTGCGGAATGAATTAATTCGAACCAATTCAATTTCGCTGATAAACGGCCCGAAAAAATTTACCCACATCCGCGTAACTCCTTCGACTTAGCCCATTCCAATGATATGCACGGTTAGCGGCGAAATAAAACAGTGATACAATTAAAGCCCGGCACGCCCGCCGCGACGCAGCATCGATAGACGCCGACTTTTCCGCTTCATTAAATATACATCGTTCAATTTAGAATAAAACTTTCCTTCCCCACCCACAGCGGTTAAATATCGCAGTCATCAGTATTAAACTTGCTAAATTTTCGTGAAAGCTTTTAAAATGGAATTACTCGGCTTCGGATATTTTATCAGTCGCCGTTCGGGATTCCAAAAGGTCAGGCGATTCGCGCAGTTTAAATTTCCCAATAGCACGAAGCAGACAATATATATTTGACCAATTATCGAGGCCTCTGTACGGCGCGACATCGTGATAAATCGGGGTAGACGGCTATTATTTTATTGACTCCGAAACTGTTCGGACGACGGTTCCGCACGTTCATTGAGAAATATTGAGCAGCGCGAGTTGGTTAACGCTATTAAAGGGATTCTGAATAACGGCGATTTTATTAACTTCGTTAAAATGCAGCCATACTTCTCTTTGTCCTCCTCGTATGTACCTATGTAACTAGAATACGTTTCATAGATACAAATAATTATGTGGGTGAAATATAATTTACAAATTATATCATATCTTCCTCCTATTCACAAGGAGAAGGAAGATAAGCGACTTCATGACCCCAGCCATTCATGAGAGATCCCTGACTTCCTGAATGTAATCCTGAATAGTAAACTGTCTTAGGGAATACAGGCTGGAAGGAGTACCCGGATATCAGTAGCAACCCACTGGCAACTAAGGAAGGTAGTTAGTAATCCAAGGGTGATCAGGCCGAGTCTTCAGTATAGGACCTTGGCCTGGTGGTCGAGTGTGGACCGGGTGACTGTAACCAAGAAGTTATTGAGAATCCAAAGACTTGCCTGCTTAGGTATTACAGGGGCAAAGAGGACAACCCCAGCTGCTGCGTTAGAGATCCTTCTGGGGTTGCCGACCCTCCCTAGATGGATTGTAAGGGGATGGTGACATACCTAAGGATAAGGGACACAGGTGGTTGGAGAACGAAAGGACGCGCAGAGGATTGCGCTGCCATAGCCTTCAGGCTATCTTTGTTTATCCTGCCTATGTTCCTATTCGTTTTTGTCGTACTCATTTGTCCGGCTATCTGAAATCCAATGTTGCCAGGTCTGTATTATCATATCTTACAAGGAAAGGTCACATCCTGGAAGTCACCGATTTGGCCGGATCTCTATGTACTTAAAGAGACTCACTATTGTAGTATAACTCCAAAGCCTTAGGGTGCCCAATTCGAGAATAAGTTTATCTCGAAAGTGTAGACTCCATACGAATTCATTCACTGATCAATTATCAGCACATATTTTTCAAAAAATGATTTCAAATTACGCGTGGTTTGCATCAAAACTTTCCAACCAAAGGAATTTTTTCAAAACGTGAATGAAGCATTTCATTTGATAAACTAAAGGAGCCTTGTGCTTACTCTATTGTTTTTTTGATTTCTTGTAGTAGTATGCCAGTTAAATGTATGCATTGTTTTTATGACACTAATCAACCAAAAAACTGTACACCAGAATTAGAAAACAAATAAAAATACAGCAATTCGGTAATTATCTTGTTTATCATCAGATTATGTCGACAAATAAATATTTTCTATGAAGTAAATAGGATAGAAGAACAAAATAAATAATTTCTTCCTTATTTCCAAGTTATGCACCCTAGGGCTTTGGGGATATACTACATTAGTGAGTCTCTTTAAGTACACAGACACTCGGGCAAATCGGTGACCACATGGTGTGACCTCTATTTGTTAGATGTCATGAGCTTTGTTCTTAGTGCATTAGAAACAGTTTTCATTGGTCAGACGTAAAATCATTTGGTTCGAAACAATGAAAGCTACTGCTACTCAATGCCCATTAACACAAAGCATTTATTTGTACTTACCAGCAGAGACCGACCTAGTAATCTTTAGGTACTATGAAAGCATGATATTAGACGAAATGAATTTTAACTAACGATAGTAGGCTATGAGCTACAGGTACAGCCCGTCAGCATCGATTTGCATTCACAATATTCTCGCGATTACAGGATTTATCTCAAAGGAAAATGATGTGTCATTTTCCAGCTTAATATTTTTCCATTATATTATAAATACAAAAGTGTTCCAAAACATTATTTAAACTTGTGTTTATTTATAATCCATTCCAATATGATTAATAACACAGCCACATAAAAAAATTGAGCCCAGAGGTCATACCATGTTTATTATACGTTTTTTGGGTCGCCGAATCCGAATCCGAGGTCCATTTAACCCCATCCTCTCAGGATTTTTCATAACCTCAAAAAACCGATATTCTGAACAATTAAACCATGTAACCTTAAGACTCAAGCTTCCAACGCTAAATTCAATTAACCAAATCCCATAAGCATTTAACCCAATGATATCCCAACCTAATACGCCCACGAGCCCGAACTCCAATAACCCCATAATCCCATAATCCCATAATCCCATAACCCCATAACCAAGGGAATAAATCATAGGCAATTTGTATTACTGCAAAACCTCACATAGCTGAAGATTCCTTGAAAACTCTAGTACTCAAATCCAAAATGCATCCAATTGATGTAGTCATAGTCATTCTAGTAATATAATTTTTTGGGTTATCTATTGTTATCCTTTGGATTTTCATTTCATTGAATCTAGTCAAGAGAGATTCTTAACATTAATCATTCATTTATTTATTTTAGTTTTATTTATTAATTTATAGCACGGTCTATCCTACAAATTAATTTCAAAAGCTATTATGAGAGCTATAATGTGTATCGGGTAATGCTAATGCCGACGGTCCTACCAATTAAAGTTATTAAAAACTAGATCGACTGTAACACTCGGTTCTTTGGTGAATGGGATCAAAATACAAGGTAATGAAGTCGTGGTTAGGGAATTGTCGAGTTATGAATTGTAGGGTCATGGGGGTTTTGGGGTTTGAGTGCATAGGTTTTTAAGATATCCTCAACCACGTTAACATTTGGCCATAATACAGATTGCTTATGATTTATTAGTTATTCGATTATGGGGTTATGAAGTTACGGGGTTATGGGGTTATAGGGTTATGGGAATTTTTGGGTTTGAGTACTTGGGTTTTCATGGAGTTTTCAGCTGTGATGTTTTGCAATAATACAGATTGCGTATGATTTATTCCCTTGGACATGGGGTTCATAGTATTTGATTTATTGATTTGATATATTTTTGAGGTGATGGAGTTAAATGGACCTCGGATTCGGATTCAGTGACCCAAAAAACGTGCATTAAACATGGTCTGGTCCCTGGGCCCAAAAGTCGATTTTTATTTGGCTGTGTGAATAACTATATCGGGTCTGCTTCTTTCTTGACCTTGATGACTGACACGGAAACCACTTTCCTTCCTGTTTTAATAATTAAGTATTGTATACAAAAATAGGAGTATCGATGAAATCTGGCGCAAGCGAAGAGATAAGTCGACAACCAAGATTTCTAAAGGGTACCCCCTTACAAAGGAGTCATAACAGCCGAGAATTTTACGTTTGTAGAAATAATTAAAATATAAATGCTACATCTTCGCGTATCCTTAAACGCTTGTACTCGAATATATTTTTGTTACAACAGTATGGATTCTCCTGGCAATATTTTGTCCTTATTTTTCATTTTTCTTACAAATATTTTCGCAGCGTTTGAAACCTGACACTTCTGGCGTGCCAAAAGAACGTGATCGCTCTAATTTATTCACATCTACAAAATTTCCGCATCGACCATCAGGAACAGTCCAGGACCGTTCTGCATACATAATAGGGCGGTATGAATATAAAAAGTAGGTCGAATCGGATACGAAGCTTACCAATTTGTTTGCTAGTAATTGGAAACATGTTGTGATGCGAATTAATGGGGATGCAGCCAAAGTTGTACTCAACATTAACAAACGACTAAATGGGTCAAACAAGGATTCAGCGTTGTACGTGCATGGAATGTGCGATGTAAGGGATAAAAATTCGCAGGCGCGTAAGTTTTTAATCCACACGGGCATAATTAAATGTTCGATCCGTCATATTTTGCGATGATTTTATTTCTTCTATGAAATGTTCAGTGTTTTTTTAAATTAAGTCAACTGAATTCATGTAATTTATTGCCATCGACACAAATACGTTATAAACATTGTATTAACTCTCAGTTCTGTTAAAGAACAATATTCATTACCATGACCATTGTCTGCCAATTTTGTCTCGAAATTGTAAATTTATTTCTGCTTATTATATTTGTTATAATAAGTCAGTAACATTGTTAGGTTATAGAAAATATCAAATTCACTTAATTGATACAATTTTATAGTAATTATATTGTCGACTCTTCAACTCTAATTTCTTGACTGAATGTACACTGTATATCTCGCTATATAAAATAATTTTTAATAAAGTACATTAATGGAGACATGTTTTTTTTTTAATATTTTGTTTTGTATGTCATGAGAAATGGAAAAACGGATTATCGTCGCATTATTATATGAATGTTCAACAAATTGAACAAAACTAGAATAAATAAAATTAAAACAATAATTTAAAAACCCATTTAGGTAATGTGAAATGAACAGTAAAATCTCTTTGTACTTTATAAAGCTTTCCTATAACTTCTGCATATCCTCTAGATAAAATAAATATGATAACAATACACAGTAATTTTTAATCAATAAGCAATTTTTATTTTATTATAAAGAAAAAATTCAAATTTAAAAACTAGTTTCCTCAAAAATCTTATTAATAAATGAAATCTAACTATGTTCCTCGATACCAGAAATCTGGGTATGCAAAAGACTAGATATCTACTACCTGATGAAACAATTATTTTCTTTCTTTTCTCTGACGGTATTCATTCTAATATTTTTCTTGGCCATCTTCCTTCAATCAATCTCTTTATATGTCCGAACCATATCAATTGTTTCTTTTTAGCTTTGACCCTAATATCTGTCTAGATGTTCATATCCCTTCTAATGATGTATTTCCTTACTTTTCAAATCTGGATTATCTGCAGCTTGTTCTGAGAAAGTCCATCTCTGTTGCCATTCATTTTCTTTTAATGATTTTGCTTAGATCCCATATGTCCGCACCTTATATCATATCATAACACTATAGACAATAGTTTTGTAAATACACATTGTAGTTTCCTTTCTTAATTCCTTTTCCCACAAAACTGAATTCAGTGCTTCAATAGCTTTTCTGTATTTATTTATTCTTTCTTGGATCTCGTCCTTACTCGTCCCTTCTTTGTTGAAGAGCATTCCTAAGTATTTAAATTTTCCGACACCTTTTATCGTCCCTTTATCCAAAGGTGAGTTTTTACAATCGTTGCTATCCTATTAATATCTTTCGCTTTTATTTCATTTCATTGTCAGTCCAGCCTTTTCATACTCTTCTTGTAGCTCGAGTCTTCTTCATTTGGTCATTAGCAAAATAGAGACTGTTCGTCGTCACACATCTGAAGTACCATGCTTTTACACTTACGTGTCCACCCTTTTTGGAGTTGGTCCAAATAGACCTTTGTTGTGTACCAATTCTAACTGCGGTAAAGTTATGTTGGATGGTCCAAATTAAAATCGATGTTATATCCAGTTTTCTCATCATTCTCCACAACTATGATATTGGGACGCTGTCATATGCGTTTTCCAGGTCTATGAGAGCTATATACTTTTCTCTATAATAAAAAGGATCTGCCTGCTCGAAATCCAGCAAAATATTGAAACAGATAGATCTTTCTGTAGTAGCTATTTTTTAAGTATTGATCACCACTCCACATCATTAGTAATCACATCATACTAGAACAACAAAAATACAAGATACTTTTGACTACATCATTTACCATATAAAAATGTTGTTTCGTACGTGATGAGAAATTTTCAACAAAGTGATTATCTCACGAATGTTAGGTCAAATTGAACAAATAAATTAAAAGAATAATTTAAAACCTATTTANTTTAAAATTCTCAATGCTTTGAATTTACCAATTCCTATCGTTCTTTGAATTTCTCTGCTGGATACATTGGGATTTGCGACAACAAAAGCTAAAGTATTGATTTCATCATTTTCTCTATTCTGTATATTATAAGATTTAGCTCTCGGTTTTTGAAAAGAACCAAACTCACACAAGTTATCATAGAGTCGGCTAAAAATTCTCTTTTCTGGCTGATGACGCTCTGAATATAAGTTTAAAGCTGTGTTACTATTCTTTTCACTTTCAATGTAACACTCCAACATTTGAACTTTCTGAAGATTTTCGTACACCATTTTTATACTTTTCAAAATTAAAACCAAGTAATAGACGTTTAACAAGCTTTCAATCAGTCAAAAATAAACTAACTGTCAATATTAAACAACAAAAGACGAATAAATAAATAACATGGCCAATTGAAAAAAAATATATATCTACATTTTTGCATTTTTCTTCATTTAGGCAAATAAAAAGTATCTATTATTATATATGGCTGAAAAGGTAAAAAAAATGCTATTTAACGGGATGGCCAAATACAGGGTATTCTATTTAAAAAAACCTATGTTTATGTAATATCGGAAAAACTGCGCGATTTGTAAAAAATCTGAGTACGCCACTAATAAAAAATAGAACAAATAATGTGTACACTTTTTTCTTCTAAATTGAATGACAACAGAGATAGAAAGGTTAATGTAAATGGGAAATTTTTCAAAAAAAAACTGTATATCTAAAACTAATCAAGTTAGCCAAGACCTTTTGGTACCAGCGAAGTAAACTCAAAAAAAGGGGCGGTACATCGATATCAGATTTTTTGTATCTATCACCGTTTTGGCTGTACCCTATAAAACTATCGAAAATCAACCACCCTCTAAAAACCACACGTTTGTAAAGTATCCATCATTGTACCTATTAAACAACCCACCAATGTTTTATCTATCTTAAAAGAATTTGGCAATGGTACTAAATATTAACACTAATAGTTCTCATGTTTGTGCTTCTATTTGTTTATTATGAATTGAACTAAGCGATTCGATTTAAGCTCCAGTAGCGGTTAAAAAATTCAATAATTTCTGGGAACCTGTATAATGAATACAAAAGAAAACAGGTATGTTCACTACATACAATAAAACTTGAAAATGATTTTTCAACAAACAGAGTAAGATGCTTACGAGTCTATTTTTAAAAATATTGACTAATCCTATAATCTACAAAAATAAACTAACAGAATATTAGAAACAAATAGAACACACGCTCCAGGTAGCACCTAAAAACGCATATGCCTTTCTAAATAAATTGGCAAATATTTCAAAAACGCCTAGTTTCTGCACATCACATTTCTAAATATGCACATAATTGATAGAATAATCTAAAAATGTAATCAAATTAAAAAGTCTATCGCTACTTAAAAAGGAAGGTCGCAACTAAATGTTCAAATTTAGCACCATTTTTTCAGATTCATTCTTTGGTATTTGTTGTTTATTTTTTGCTTTTCGTTGTTTGCTTGTTCTTTGTTGTTCCTGTTTACCGTTTACATTTTACCGTTTACAGTTTACAGATTACTTTTTACCATTTACTTTTTATTACCGTTTACCTTTTACCGTTTACCGTTTATCTTTTACCGTTTACAGTTTACTTTTTACCATTTACCGTTTACCATTTACCGTTTAACGTTTACTACAGACTGCTCCTTGTTCGTTGTTCGTTATTCGTTGTTTATTGTTCATTATTCACTGTTCGCTATCCATTGTCCATTGGCAATTGTCCATTGGCCATTGTCCTTTCTCCATTGTTCATGGTTTATCGCTACTTATTTATCTTTTATCCTTTATCGTTTAGAGTTTGTCGTTTATCGTTTACCGTTTGTTGTTTGTTGAATAATTTTTATTGTTTATTGTTTATTATATATTTTTTATTCTTTACTATTTATTGTTTATTTATCGCATAAGAGTTAAAAAAATGGCTGTCCCAAATTACACACACATAAGGAAACACCGAGAAGAAGTCAGAATTATGATAAAAAGTTAGCAGACGTTCTACAATTATTTAGGTTACTGATCTAGATAAGCGAATCGTAGAAAAGGATCCTCTATACTTACATAACATTTTTAGAGCAGTCTTCGCAAATAGAACTTTTTAATACGGGGTTCTCGTAAGCATTGTATGTATACTTTGGGTGTACAAAGTCTGCATACTGAATATAACCCAAATTCAAGCGTAAAGTTTTTATACGTAAGTCCTAATTCCATAAATCCAGCTTAGTTCTACTTCTCCCGATTTTACGAGGAAAAATTTACAACCAAAATGCATTCAGCTGCACCGATATGTATAATAGTCGGTCCATTCTTTCAGTGAACAATTTGCAGGCGATCCTGAAACTCCCCGAACAACTTTCGCTGAAGTATCGGTATTCAGTTGGGAGTATAAAATCCTGGGAGCAACAGCCCATAGGGTTGGCTTCATACACCGTAAATTAGAAGGATAAATTCAGCAAGCGGGTCACGTACTCCATAAGGGTTAAGATATCTGCCCGGCCAAGATATGTCTATCTTTTGAGGTAACTATATCAACCTGTAGGTCATTTACGAGTAAAAGGGTTGCCCTGTTTCCTAATTCCTCTTAGGTATTATACGACTCATAAAACCGAAATAATTTATGAAGTTAGTTGGTTTGCGACCGTTTCGTTCTATGTTTTATGGGGATATTTGTATTTAACTGCCGGGGCATTAAGTGGTTATTATTTTAACGCTTTATGTGTCGTGGGGCGTCAGGTGAACCACAGGGTAGTATTTATGGAGTGACTTTGTTTGCGGTGATTAATATTTTGTCCGATTTAATAACGCCGTAAATTAAAGGGATAATTTCAGTATTTTATGCCTAAATAACTGACGGACGCAGATCTCTGAACATTTCCCCGCAAGGGAGATACGGGCTTTACTTTTAGAAATCGATAGATAAATCTTTACAATGTGGCGATACCACATTTCACTTTTCACACATATCGTTTTCCATGTTGACGAAATATTCTTACCCTTGTCTTTAGAGAAAAGATGATTTATGGTGGACAAAATTGAAAAATTAAGATATTTGTTCTAAATCATTTATCAGACTTATAAGTATGCCTGCATACAGAGTAAACCATTATTCCACGTACACTGTAAAAAAAGTGTGAGTGAAAGCAATAAAGGTCCGAAGTGAAACCATTTAGTGAAATAATTGACTACATTTTTGCTCATTTGTGATATTTGAACTAAAACTGAGTACTTTCACTCAAATATAGGTACGCGTTAACTAAAATCTGCAGATAAACTCGTATTTGGTACACTTGTAGCTAAATCGGAGTAAATGTCTTCATTATTGAGTGACACCACTCCATTCTATGGTTGTCGTGCGTTCTCTTTATCTGTTCCCATCGTCCCCATTAGATCTCGTGGCGTATTGGGCGTAATGCTGGACAAGTGTCTGTAAATTCTGTTATTTTGGTGAAAATTATGTTTAAATGCAGTGGTTTGACAACAATAATATATTTTTGAGTCTCGATTAATATTTGGTTAAATAAACGGATAGTTAAATTGTTACCAAGACGTATCTGTAACGTACAATATAGATTATGGCAATCTATTCGGTCGATCAGCTAACCAATTTCTTTTTTCCGTCCTAAAATATTGTCTCTAAAATAGATCTGTACAGAAACCACTGTGTCAGCCTAGTAGTCAATGACTTTAATACAATGATATTTAAATTAAAATTTAAAGAGAATATAAATTGGTGCAAAACCACTCCAGATATTAATGAAATGGAAGCATCATATAGAGAAAGAGGCAACTCTTAATTAGTTTTACATACGCAGAATAGTGTCAAAAACCACCCACTTGATATCAAAAACTCGGTTTTGAGTAAAATTCCGTGACTTCTGCTGCAATAGTTTCACTCATAAAATTCTAGTTGTACTCATACTAATACAGTGAAAATTTCACTCAATCGGGTGTAGACATGAATTGATACATTATTGAGTAAAACTGAGTGAATTTGAGTGAAATTTTTTTACAGTGTACATGGAAGTGATGTTGTAGCATACTTTCCTGCGATCAAAATAAGCAAATTTAACTAAACTTAACACTATCCTAAGTTGCTTCTTTTCGTCGTTAGAGGACATTAAACTTTACAAAAAAAAAATTGTTTTTTAATAACTGAAACGTCTTGTAAGACTATATTGAAATTTGATACACTAATACTTAATAGACGTCACTTTATGACGTATTAAACGAAGTAATTGGATTACTAGAACTGTGTAAAATCTCTATTTTCTGTAATACATAAATCAATTCCGCCGGAAAAATTAAAATGCACTCTTCTCAGTGCCATTCAGGAAATTGTGAACAAAATCTTCAATCCTATTACACAATTGTTCTCCATCAATACTTACAAAATACACTTTTTGTTTTAAAGCTCCTTAAATAAAAAATCAATGGGATTTGAGTCAGGTGAACGTGGTGGACAGTGAATTGGAGCATCCTGTCCCCTGCATATCTGTCTGCATGGGCATTCATTATTTAATGTTTTCTTACATTAGACTGAAATGCAGTGGTGCTCCGTAATACATAAAATACATGTGATTGTGAACTGTTGCCATCGAGATGATCATGTATCTAATAGGACCAAATAGAAAGTTACTGATAAAACCAATTCACAGGTTCATATTGCATGAAATTGATGCTGAAAAGTGTTTATTAATATATGTCGTTATGGCATTTTCATTTGCGTAAATATATCGATTGTAGAGATTTATTGCCCCACGTTTCATCAAACACGATTCATCTGTGAATATAATTTTCTTGTGGAAATTCATATTTCCAGCAAATAATCTGAATTCAAGACGAGATAAAAGTTGTTGAACTATGAACATGAAAAGAATGACTATATTTTTGGAAACTCGTAATAATCTGATACTGGTTGCTGGGTTTTCTTCCAACATTTCCAAAACTGTTTCCTTCACAATATGTGTTTAAGTTTGACCAGGTGGTCCCACTACCTCCACTAATTTCTCGAAGAGGTCTTTCAATATTTCTGAAAGTTTCATGATTTGGAATTGGATGATTCGGATACATTTCTATTCTATAGCAATTTCATTTGTTCATCAATACTGTAACCAATAGCCTACTACGGTTTTTATTTAAAAAAAAAAAACAGAAAAAAGTGTGAATTTTATTTTGCATCACTTCTTTTAAAAGAATCATTTATTTCACATTTCTATAAATTAGAATACGTTTCTCATATCAAATAAATTAAACGAAGTAACTTCAGTTAAATCTGCTTTACTTCAATAATCTGCTTGTGTATAACCCATTTAAATTTAATAATAATACAAACTGTCAAACAATAACAATGTTGTCATGACATTACCTGTACTGTCACGGCCTACCATATAATATTGTCCATGAATTAGCCGGCCTAATTAGTGACATTTAGTTAAAATACCTATACGCATTTTGAACCATATCAATGTCCGATATGGCAAAATATATTACAACTAAATCTGCAAATCCTTATGTAATTGGAAAAAAGGCAGAAATGCCTGAAAGATGTCTAACAATTACAAGATATCTTATTTTCTTAATAAAAAAACATTATTTCCTTTTTTTAATAGTATCTCGCTTATTGTTACAGATGGACCCAACAAACCCTACATGACTATGCTCGACAGGGAACGTTCTAGCCAAATATACAGGGTGTTCCATTTAAAATAACAAAGTTAACATCAGCGGCCATTTTGTTTGGACTTCTTTTGTTTTTCAACTATCATTTTCGAAAAATTCATAAAAAATCGTGCTACTTTTGTATTTCACATTTTTTTATAACTCTTAAAACAAAAAAGTTAAAGGGGGTCAAAATATAGTGAATCACCCTGTACATGGAATATTGCGACACCCGCTATATTTATCGTGACATTTTCTGCTACTACTTTTATTTATTTATTGCTACTTTAAAGAAAATGGTCAAGCTAGCAAGAAGTTTCGAAATTTCGGGTAATATTTTAAGAAATGGTTTCTCTAAGGATAATTTTTATATCAAATAAAAATAGAATTTTAACCCTTTTATTAATATTAGCTGGCAACTAGTTCCTGGTCAACCCATTATGAGATATCTGATATATTTTTTGTCACAAAATTTTCGAAAAATCTCGATAAGTTTTAAATAAATAATTTATAATTTTAAGATCATATATTTACAATTCTAGTAAATGATACTGGTTTAATACAATTTTTTAGTACTCTCTTGACAAAGTACACGTATTTTCTGGCACGAGAAGAAAAAGAAATATGTTTTTTGTCGTTGGAAAAATGTATCCATTTGTTTTTGTTCCTTGAATAACTTAAAAGAAAACTCACATTTTGAATAGGTACACACTGTACTTGCATCGTTGTTATTGATTTACGTAAAATTTCTTGGTAAAATAAACTTTCAGCCGAGAAACCCGATAACTATTCAAGGTAAACTTTCAAACTACTTTAAACATAAACATAAGATGAGAGCCGTTCGCTCCACCGAAGTAGAGTGAGAAATCTTCATAAAATACTGCATAATACTTTAGTTTGGGAAAATATAAACGTCAGTTTCTTATAGTAACAAAAAAAGTAACAGAAAACTCGTACTCGCCGTAAATTCAGATATTTTCATAGTAAAATTTACTCCACTATAAAAGAGGAATGGAAAATGTACACTTCACTTTGTAAATTCTACTTTGTAAAGAGAAGGATCCAAATAGACAGTAAAATAGTGTAACACCCATATAACTTTTTAGTGTTTGTTTGATTAAATTCATTTTTATGTTCATAACATAGGTAAGAATAAAAAAAGTCTTATGTAGGAAAATCTACATGAAATCCGAAAAACCTATAGATTTCACAAATATAGAAATTCCATTTATAAAAGTATGATTTATGTCCAAAAGTCACAAACGCATATGTGGCCCAGATCTTGTGCTGTGCTTACATTTTGTCGTAACCAATTTTTCTTTAATTTAATCTATTTCTGAAATCCCGGTCTTTATGGAAGAGAGCTATTGTATGCCCAAATTTAAGGTAAGGAGATTATTCACTGAGCAAACTATCGTCCTATTACCATCAATGCACAACCACATCTGTCTTTCTGTAAAGAATTCTCCTTCAATAAATCAACACGGCTTCATATCCATAGATTCACTACTTCTAATCTTGAGTGGTTTTATACAGATTGTTAAAGATATTTTAAATAACCAAGGCCAAGTGAATATGGGTTACACTGACTCTTTAACTTTTCGATAAAGTACATCACTCAAAAAACTTAATATATTTCGTTTTAGTAACGCATTATTAACGTTTTTTCATCCCCACCGTCATAATAGAATGCAATATGTTACATTTAACGTTGGGGGTTCCTCAGGTTTCGAACTTGGGTCAGCTATTCATTCTCCTACTTATTAATGATCTTGAAAGAGTGGTAAATTGTGAGAAGCTTTATAAATGCGAAGTAATCACTTATACTTGAAAATCCAATCCTATAATTCTATATTAATTCGCAAACACTCAATCGATATAGAATAGAATAGAAGTGTATTGACCATTCACATACATAAGTACATTTTCAGTCATAAACTCAGGTACTTATAAAAGTACTGGTACACATATATGAATTAAAATCGTCAATAGAAAAAAAAAAATAAAAATCAGTGAGACCATAAGAAATTTTTAACAAACATTTGAAAGATTTTACAAGACATCTGTTTGATTTTATAGTATTTAAAATGATTAGCAACGTTGTTATAAAGTCCAATTTTTAGTTTATTATTTTTTGTAATGTTAATACGGGAAAATGGAATAACAATATTCTCAGCATGCCTGGTATAGTGTTGGTGTACGTTGCAGTGTTTGTTCAAATCTCCAACATTTTTATGAATAATAAGTAAGGATTCATAATATATATAAAAAGGCATGGAATTCCTAATTTTTTTTAAATAAATCGCCACTAGAAGTAGCTCTAGATACACCACCAATAGCCTTCTGCAGTATGAAAGCTTTTTCATGTGATCAAGGTCATGTGATACTATATGGGAAAATTGGGCAAAGTGATTTAAATTTAGAAATTTATTCATTCTGTCTAGTGCCCTTACTAACAACCCTCATGAAATTCAGGGAGTATTGTCTACCGGCAATATTATTTTGAAAATTTCTTCAATGGTTTGATGAAAACTTAATTCTGGATTCTTCTAGGATCATGAAGAGCAACTTTGAACCGAACAATAATAGTTTGACAGTTTCTTCTTCTTATTCATAACTGCTGAAGTTTTCTTAAAATAACAGTGTTCAAAAAACAAACACTAAACATAGTTTTAAATAAAATACAAAACGAAATGTCACACACAGAAGAAATGTTTACCTTGTTTCGCTAGTATCACTTATTACTGCCAGAGGGTGAGCTCTTAGCTGTATTCGCGAATACACCATTCTCATTACACTGTACATCAACTGAAGATCGCAGCTGTCTTAACAGGAATATTTGTGGTGATAATTTTGAACATAGGCGCAATATGTGCTATCCAGTTTAGACTAGATTCTAGAGTAACACCCAAATACTTTGTATCTGATTTGGATTGGATTTTACTAGTAGGAAATGTTAGGTGTTGAGTTTTGGAAACATTTAGCTTCAATTTATTCTCTGAAAACTAATTTTCCACCGCAATCAAACTACCCGAACTCATATCTCTACTAGCACGAGACAAAAGGGTTGTGCCATTCTCAAAGAGGATACATGTACTATTAGGAATGTTGATCGATAAGTCATTGATGTATATCAGGAAAAGCACAGGACCTAGTACTGACCCTTGAGGTACACCATTATATATAGGAAGTAAGGTAAATTATGTGTTCCTGACTGACATATTGTTGCCTGCCTGTTAAATAAGATTGGAAAAGTTGTAATTCATTATTACGAATACCGTAATATTCAATTTTTGCAAGTAAAATATCGACATTAACGCAAAGGTCTTTGAAAGATTACAAAAAAAGCACAATTGTTTTAAATTTTTGAGGGTCATTTCTCCCTTACCTATTCTTGAGTTCTTGAAAAAGTTGTTTGGAAAATCATTTGGTCGGATCACGATTTCAGTGATTTGGTATGGAATCTACTTTTATTAAAAAAAAAAACGTTTCACAACATTGTAGCCAGTACCTACTTGTACTTTAATGATGGAGGGTACGCCTATAAATTTGATGCTACAAATTAAAAAATATATATAGACCGTTCCACATCGGCGAAATAACTACACCTTGGCAAATCATCCGATAATAAACTCTTCCAGTTTTTATTGGTAGCCGTGGCTCCACTCAGCCGAAAGTAATAATACAGACCGTATTTAAATTTATGTTTAGCAGTTCGTTTGCTGGTTTGCGACCGGTCAGGTTTTAATGTGTAATAAATAAGGCAATTTATATTTTACAGAACATACATTAAGTGGATATTATTTTAACACCTTGGGGGTAACGACAGGTGATTAAATTGCAAGAGCGTTCTTATCTTAATTACTAATATGGAGAAAAAAAGTGTGATGCTCCTTTAGACGTTGAACGTATAATCGTTATAACTGCTCTGACCTCAAACTTATAATGAGTGTCGCAAAAAAGTTTTAAGTAATATACACCCAATGTCAAAATAAGATTATTCAGACCAACTTGCCTGCATACAACAGTCACATTTGCTTATATACAGGTTCGAAAAGTCATACAAAGTAAGTCATAGAAATCCGTCCGATAGAGAACGCGTCTCATAGTCACCGTCCGTTTCGCCCTTCCACAAATAAGATCCACTTCCACTTGTAATTCTGCGACCGGTGGTCATCTTTGTTTTCGTCGTTTGCCTTTTCTGTAATAGATGTCACTACTTATACAATTCCCACTTCGTATTCCGATATGTTAATACAATTCGTTAACAGAGGGTAGCACAATTTGTCTAAGGTGACGCAGCCCTAGAAAGAGTGATGCCAGATCTACAGATTTTTTTTGGAATTGGGGAAATAGGGAATTTTGCTTTATTTCTTGGGATTTTTAAGTCATTTTAAAATGTATACTTAAATAACAGCTAAATGAACTTTAAATGCAGCTGAGCACTATATTCCATTTGAATAACTTCTCAGTAGGGGAAACAAGGTCACTAGATTTACAAACAGAGGTATCTACTAGCTACTGTAAAAAGTTCTCTTTGTTACGCGTTGTGCTGCCCTCTGTTAACGGATTGTATTAACATATCGGAATACTAACGACGAAAACAAAGATGACCACCGGTCGCTGAATGACAAGTGGAAGTGGATCTTATTTGTAGAAGAGCGAAACGGGCGGTGACTATGAGACGCCTTCATTAAAGCCATCCTTCTCTATCGCACGGATTTCTATGACTTACTTTATCGCTCTCACGTAACGGCCGATGAACCATGGGGACTTTCCGACCCTGTATAACTCAACAATTAATGTTGTACCAAGAAACGACATTTTTGAAAACGGGATGATTTAGAAATTTCTACTTGATATACATTTTTATTTATTACAAAGGGTGTAACACTACAATGTGTGTATTTACTTTATCAACATTTGCCTTTTTTAAGATAAAGGAATTTTCTGGGACAATATAACTAAAAACGGACAGCTCCCAAACAGCCAGGGGGGCGGGTGTAGAAATAGTTGGACTCAGACACAGATGGAGTGCAAGCTACAGTCTAGGGAGATCTCAAGCAGAAATCTTCTAGATATTGTGGTGTTTAGCGGAGAATTTACGTTGAGGTTATAAACATAAATTTATATATACTGGGTGGCCCAATTATAACAGTCCACTTGAAATATTGCAACAGATTTGTCCGGAAAACCCCGAAACAGATTGTTTTTGCTTTCAAGAGGGACATCTTTTGATCATAAATTCATGGATGTAGGATCATCCCCTTAAACGGGGCGGCAACCCCTCAAGAATCTTAAATAGCACGGGGGGTTAAGTGGCACATCATTTTAAAGGTATTTCAATTCTTTTTACAGACATGTTTTTGTTCTGCCTTGAAATTAATAAATTAATGTAAAAAACCTGTTGAAAGTGTCGGTGAAAAAAATCGAAAGAAAGGATTAAAATAGTAATAAAAAACCTCACGGGACAATAAAACTTTAAAAAAATGATGTTTATCATCGAAGTCTTGATAAGGTGATGGGTTTTAGGTATTACAGTTTTACATGTAGTTTTGTTCCGATTTTACATCAATCAGAATTGTCTAGATAGTGAAATCCATTAATTTGTTCGCATTCGCTATTTTGAAGCAAACGATTCAAATTATCATGGTTTACACCATCACAGAGAGAATTGATATTGTCACTTTCTATTTTCGAAATAATGAAGTTGCCCGGATAACTGCAAGATTTTTTAATGAAAGGCATCCCTAATTTTAAAGCAGAAAAAAATCCATGAATTTATGATCAAAAGATGTCCCCCTTGAAAGCAAAATCGACCTATTTTGGGGTTTTTTCGAAAAACCTGTTGCATTGAAAATATTTCAGGTGGACTATTTTAATTGGGCCACCGTGTATATATTCTCTGACAGGCAAGCAGCAATTAAGGCCTTAGACACACACAAGGTAAGATCAAAACTTGTGTGGGAATGTTTACAAAACATTTTTCTTATTTCTTTATTCAGAATCCCGTCTTGAAAGATAAAAACAATATTCGTACCGTTTAACTCGAAATTGTAAATGAAATTGCCAAAGTTATTTGGTAATCCATAGAAAGTTATATGCAGAAATATTGTTCCAAAATGCCGATCAATTTTATTTTTGAGTTGGATTTTTGCTAGATCCAATATCAACCATCTCGTCAACAACAGATAAACACAATCAGAAATATTACCACGTTTCTTCAATAAATATTTGCAAGCGTGCCGCTGTTTACGTCTGTTATTTTTTTAAACGAACTTTGTTTACAATTACACAATCAAACCGCCGATACATCTTGATAAGCTTCAGTCAGATATGAACATACAAACAAATGGTAACCGCACTTGAATAATTCATTGTTTAAAAGAAAAACAATAATAAAATATATTATTCAAATAAACACTTCTGACATACATTCCATTTTAAACACTCACACAATTTTCCAAAAACTAATTACCACATCCGTTGAATCCCAATGGGAATTTTAAGATTAAATCTGTATTAGAGCACATTTACGTCGAAATGAGTGATTGAATGACATTAATATTGTCAAAAAAAATCCTTTATATTTGCTGTAATATCTGCAAATATGTTAAAATCAAAGTGACTCACAAACCGCATAATGACAGGGTCTAGTAGAAAGCTGATTTCAGACCGCGCTCTGAGC
This sequence comes from Anoplophora glabripennis, assembly GCF_000390285.2. Taxonomy (NCBI): domain Eukaryota; kingdom Metazoa; phylum Arthropoda; class Insecta; order Coleoptera; family Cerambycidae; genus Anoplophora; species Anoplophora glabripennis. Next base: position 2,340,334 of record NW_019416362.1, on the reverse strand, counting down.
AATTCAAATAAATGACACTAATTAATCCCGGAGATATTCTTAGAAGGTTAAATTAGCTGTGTCGCAGGAAATGTCTTATAAAGAAAACGAAACGTTACTATTAACAATTTAAAGATACCAGTTTTTAAATGAGAATTTGCAGAACTCAGCCGGTAAAATGCTCATACGGTTGAAATTAGAAGGAGAAGCTCTTTAGACAGGATCTAAAATAATTTCAACGTAGTATTTTCTAGCTGTACAGGAATGCTTCTTTCACCTATTATTATCGTTAAAAATTAATTCTAAATAACTCATGCACTAAGAAAATGTTTCATTATCATTGGTATTTTAGTACATATCAATTTTATCTAATTAAAAAAAGGTTCAAGTGAACTAGAGGTCAATTTCGACTCATTAAAACAATCTAGCAGTTTAAGATGACAGTTTCCTCTTTTAAATTAAATTTTAAATTATTTAAAAATAATTCTAATGTAATACGTTTTGAGTTATTAATGACACATATCCATGCAGAGTTAAGAAAATATGGGCTTCCTGGAACCTTTCTCATAGAAATGGTCGAATTTTTTAACTCTCGGAAAAGGCAAGTAATATGGACTGATAATAATAAAATAAATATTGCCGTTGGATGTTTATAATGCTTATATAAGTTAGAAGAATGATTCCACAACATTTTTTACAAAACGAGACTATTGATATAAATATTTCCAAAATATCTATAAAATGCTTATTATCGAGAAATAATGTATAAAACGATGTACTTTTTGAATTTATTTTATAGTTGTAAAATAGTTTTATAAGTATTTGTATTATTAATTCCATTGTTTCCTGTTATGTATAACAAAGATATATTAATATTATGAATGCTTTTGCAGTTACTCTCAAAACGGTTTTATAAATACAGTAATAAATTCCTATCCTATGTTTTAGAAAAATGATTGCTGTATACTTTTATATGTTCCTTTCTATATGTACTGAGTCATGTTTCAAGGGGCATTCCTGCCAACGGTATGTAATATACTCTATTCAGCACATTTCATAAAAATATTACACATATTCACTCCCTTAGACAAAGCAATAATATGGCTTACATATCTACCTACGCCATATTTTATAAAATTGCTAGCGCACTTATTATAGATAACTTCATATTTTAAATTTTTTGTAAGTTTTTTATGAGTTTTCTAAAATTTTGTACCAGCTACAGCCGAAGGCTCCATGCAATAATATTATGTTAAAAAGAATCCTAGAAAAATTGTTTTATTAATGTCCAGCTAAATACTTAAAGAATAGTCTCATAAATTCCATATATAGAAAAGTAAATACAGAGGGTATTATTATAAACAAATTTTGCGTAATTTTTTTCACAATTTCACATTGAATAAATACTTAACAAATGTCGAAAATACTTTTTTCAAAATTTCAATTTTTTTTTTGAATTTCAAAAAGAGATAAATCTGCCCTTTAATTTTTATAAAACTGACGATTCGGGAAAGAAGAACGGTTCGACCGATCGATTTCAAAATTTACTGGCCTTATGAGCATGTACGTTGCAGCTAAAAAAATATCTACAAACGTTGGAACTTTTCGCAATATTTGCCAGGTAGTCATTGATGTTCCAAAACAGTAGAAAAAGTAATTTTTTTGCACTTTTTCAAATTAATCCTGATTATATTTTTTTTTCTCAAATATACCAAAAGGCCCTTAAAGAGGATTGATTTAAGTTTCCAAAACCCACCTTCCATTTACTATACAATGTACGATCATTAGTTTATGAGATATCGATGATAAAAGGAAGGTGATTTTTCACTGAATGATAAATAGTCGTACAGAAAATAAAAAAGAAACAAATTGAAATTGAGGAATCATGCCCTGGCATTGAAAAAGACAGTAAAAAATTTTCTGAGCCCACGAGTTTAGAAAAAAAAATTGTAGCTTTAAAATTTTTCTCGACACCACCAATATTCATGAAGTTACAGCTTTTCAAAAAATCATTAAATACATTTGGAAATTTTTTTGCTTCTTTAATTTTTAAGTTAATAAATTATGCGAGGTTTATATAAATTCATCAATGTCTATAAATATTTTATAATTTTTAACATAAATAAATAATCACGTTGGCGGTTTCAATAAAATGGAATAACTTTTGCAGAACAGTAACACAGCAGTAATTAAATAAAAGTGTACCACGATTTGAAAATCACAGACCAATTTTGTTAGTTGGGCGCATGTTGATATTCCATTGCAGGTATTTATTGTTACATGAAATTCAATCTGTATTACTGCAGGACGAAATAAGCTGTATTAATATTATTAAGTTAAACAAGTTCATGTAAAAAATAAATTTGAATAACGTCATCACTGAATATTCATGTGGTTACATTAAAAACATAAACACAAAAGTTTATTGAATTCGTTCCAGTTTATTTAACGTTATTTAAAAAATGTGTATTTTCCGTGTCATGGGAAAGGAGATATTATTTATATAATTTCTAGTTAACAGTGAGGAATGAGGAGAACAGAAATTTTTATGTGGCAATACATACAAAGTAGATGAGATGTTGGAACCCTGATAATATTGAGAGCAAAATATGTCAATTGAGTCAAATAAGTATAGGTTAGTCCAAAATTTGCGGGTTAAGATGAGAAAGTCTTTGAAAAAAACAACTCAAATTTCTGGAAAGAAGTTTGATTTATCGATTTGTAACAAGTATACCTTTTTTATTTGAAATTGAACGTTATTCAATAATTTCTAGTTAAAAAATTCGAAATTATGAAATACAAAATGTTAAACATATTTTTACATTGATAGGACAGTATAACTAGCGCCCCCTAGACGTGACCACAACACTGTTTGTATATTCGTATTTGCTACCTCAAAAAACGTAAAACTACAAATTTTCAAAACAATCGGTTCATACATAGCCACTTAAAAGACCTTAAGACTTTAACACCCTGTAGGACGAAACGGAACAACAATTGATTAAGGCAAGTTTGGCTCAATCACTATATCTTGACGTTAACAATCTGTCATTAAGCTGGGTACCATTATTAATGACTCACCCTGTACAATGTAGTCATTGAAATTCCATAAAATTCGATAACGCAGAAATTGGCCCTTCTATCATTTACCAAGTTTAAATTTTCTACATCAATATTTTTTTATTTCTTAACAATTATACTGTTTTGAAACAAAAAATTCCTTTGTAAAACACTCTTAAGTCGGGTCCAGACGCCAGGTTTTGCACAACGTTCGACCTGCGCAGTCACAAAACGGAATGAAAACTTTGCAAATCACGAGCGTCCACACGGTGAAGATATGTCTGTTTTTATTTACTCAGTTTTCGCGGAATCGACGGTTCCGGTCAATTTTTGTAAGAAAGAAAAAAAATTAATATTTTTTATAACTGTTTATTTGCTGCAGTTTGAACCTCTTTGAATTTTTCGATTAAAATTTTGTATGCCAGGCTCTTTTTGTTTCTGTCACCATATTCCGTTAATTTTACATGCCAAAGAAACGGGAAATTTTTATACAAGTCAATAGATTCTGTCAATTCCCGAAAACGTTAACGAAGATCTGCCATTTTGCGACAATTTACTTAATGGTAAATGGTAAAACATATCACAAAACGGAGTGAATGTCTACACGCAGTTAGTTGATAACAATGCTCATCGCCTCAGTTTTCCCAAGCGATGTACCGTTTCCACGCAGTTCTCAAAATTGCATAGTTTTCCTGTCCACAAGCAAAGTCTTGTCTGCAAGGTAAAACGTTGTGCAAAACCTAGCGTCTGGACTAGACTTTAGAGCTATTTTCTTTTTATTCGAATATGTTACGTCTAAAAACTAAATGATAGACTAAAAAATAATTGCGCCATAATAAAATGAAGGAGATACTGTTTTACTGAAACACAATTAGAAATCAAACGAACTTATAGCCTTTTACAAACATTCAATGGTGTCGACCTTCTGGCATTCTTAATGTTGGAGTCTTTCATTATCTCCTCCATTGATTGGTATCGTTACCCCCATAACTTGACCAAGTACATTTCAAAGTATCATATTTGGGGATCAAGGTTATCTAGGAATCTATTGTATGAATATCCTATATTGTGACGAGACATAGTCAAAATGAATCGCGTTATCTTTAAAATTTGGTCATATTTCCCACTATCGACCACAAATAACTATTAAAATAATGCATATTAGTAACATTGTTTACATTATATATTTATATATTCAAAATATAGAGACTTGTCTGGGTCGTGAAACTGTTTTTTCTCGGTTATAATTGCAGGGAACAATAATAATAAGTTTGATAAACGCACCGAGTCCCGACTGTACTGCACTCGCCAGTTTTATTGAGCGACATAATCTGAGCCCATGAAGTGTATTAATAACATCGCATTTATATCAGACTTTACAAAATCGCTGCAATAATCAGTCTCGTGTCCGGCATTAGTTACTTTCGAGAATAACATATCATTTGCAAGTCTCCATTGTCTCATTTTTACCGAAATCTTCCGTAGTAGGTGTATAAAATATTATCCTCCACAATACCGCTCCCTAAGTCAGAAAAAATTCTTCGAAACAAAGCAATTACGCCTTGACGTAAATAAATCGCTAGCTCTAAACAAATCCCTATTAAAATTATTCACATCCTCCTGCATATAATCAAAGGCAATGATAGAGCTCTAATGCCGTGAGTCATGTCTCGTATGCAGAAGGACATAAGACCGAAGACATCAATATACGCCCTCCGAAATCATTCCGCGACTTCATGAAGACTAATGGTAGTTTCATTGAATGATTGTGCTTATGGGATGAAGGCTAACCATGGTGTGATCTATTATTGAACTAATGCGCGGCTTAATTCAATTTGGCTTCCGGAATGGAATAATACGAACGACAAACATTGCGAATGTTTTCTCAGTTGTATTGGATAAACTGCTGTTGATAAATGTGCCCCTTAATGAAAATCTAAACTACAGTTTAAACAATTACTTAAAGTCCTATTTAGTACAATGATAAAAAAATAAATATAGATTTTGCGGCAACTTTTGATCATCGTTCAGTAACGAACTCCAAACTTAATTACATAATCAAAAAGACTGCATCCATAGAATTTTCGAGTTAATGGTATTGATAAGGGAGATTCACAATTTTAAAAAAGCAAAATATTTTTGAATATATGAGTAAAATCCTATCACAATTTTTTTATGCACGCATATTTTCAGATAAATCACCAGGACATGGAAGCATATCGGAAAATGCGCTACATAACGATGCGATGCCTCTCCAGCGGTAAGCTGCCATTCACCGTAAATTAACAAACATATTTGTTTCTAAAAGTCAAAAATAATCTACATATATATGTATATAAAAAGTGCCCATGTGCGGTGCCGAAAAGTACTCTTTCTTTGTATTAATATATTACGATTGTACAAATACTGCTGGAATGAAGGAAATGAATCCATCTTTCTGTTAAAATATTTCAATTGAAAACATTTCTGTCTTTAGAATAAAGTATACCTACTGCTTTAACTTTTATAAAAAATATAATAATTAAGCTCAGTAATTTAAATAATTCAGTAATGCTCCTGATTCTTTTGCTTTCTGTATCTTATGGATTTCTGATAAAAATAAAAGTTACCCATCTTCTGAAAACCCATTACATTATCTTACAGAGGCATTCATTTTTTTATCTTCCATATGTAGTTCTCATGAGTATGTGCTTGCACCTACATGTTTAAAATACAGTGTTACAAAATTGTAAGTCAATCTACTGGCATCAAATTATTTGAGAAAAAAACTAAGAATAAGAAAACAATTTTTTATTTAGACGATCCTTTTGTGTGGATAAAAGGCAATGAAAATGCAATACAATTTTTTATCCATAATCACATCGCAATCATATGGTACGTTCTTTATTATCAATTATTACTTAATAAACAGTTCTATCTGAATTTGGTAAATATGCAAGAAAGTAATTGTGTTCCCATTGTTGTTTTTGAAGAAGCTCAAGAAGCATTTTTTCTTTTATTGCCAACGAAATCCAGGGAATAACGAAAAAGTGTTCCCCGAATTTAACGAATCGAGTGCGAAACGGAGAGTAATGACAATAAATGAAGAAGTCATGCTATCGTATTTTTTAAATTTGAAGAAAAAATATGCAATTTCATCTCTGTGGTGGAAGTATTCGATGTTGAAGGCTACTATGAAGGTCTACAAAAATATATATAATAATATATAAATATGTAACAAACCTCCTGCTTATTTGATGAGTGAATTGAGAGGATACAAATCAAAAAAGATGCAGTATTGGAAAGAGTGCATATTTAAGAATTTTTTACTGGGGCTTCCGATAAAGAATATTTAATGATTAAGGTAATATCTCTACCTTTTACATGTTGTTCTGGTGCCCGTCGATGTTGGCTACTTGTTTCAATACCTGACACCAAGACGAGCATTTCAAGAAAATTTAAAATTATAGAAGGATTTTGCGTGAATGCTGTTGAAATATTTAGAAAAGATATTTCTCTGCGCCCAATTTGCCTGAAACAAGAGATATTCTTTTTAAGATACATCAGTCAAAAATGTACTTCTCAGCCTGTTGTAGTCAAACATTGGTGAAGGTACCCTCAATAGTTGCTTCGTTCCTGAATATTGCAAATCCAGAAGCATATACTGGCCATTGTATGAAGTGCACTTCAACAACTTAACTGGCCAATAAAGGTGCTGATCTTACAACCATCAAACGGCATGGTGGATGGAAGAGCTCCTCTGTTGCAGAAAATTATGATGTCTATATCTAACAAACCTGATATTGCAAGGGAAATCCAAGAAAAATATAGGTGTTCCTTACAAGAAGAGACATCATTAACTTGTGATTATTCTTCACAAACTTAAGCAGATGTTATGCGTTCCGAAAAAGATAACAATAGTGCTACAAGGGTTGTTATTAACGGAAAGGAAGATAAATGTGATAAAACAAAAAACGAAATGTCTATTAATATAAATGCAAATGGTAATGTTAATATGTAAATGAATTAAATTTGATTTATTACAAGTTTATTATTTTTTCATTATTTCACTAGTGAAATAAAGTTACCTACTTTATTCCACTAGTGGATAAAGTATTACTTTAGAGGTGTGGATTGTGGATATAAGAGATTTATTAGTGTGTTTTTTGGCTTGAATTGAAATTTTGCGCTAACTTGTATCTCATATGTGCTCAGTAGAGTTTTGGTAAAATAAAACGGAGTAGAAATAGGGAAAAAAGAATCGTAATAAAATTTACATTGATAACTTTTAAATATTACAACTTTATTGAGTACGTGATTGGAATATTTTTGTTTATGCTACTCTTAACGGTTAGCATTCTTAAAAAATGTGTATCTTAAACGTACTCTTAGTTTACTTAATCCAATTTAAGAAATTTGATTAATTTAAAATCGAAACTTTAAGTTGGCCGCATGGTAATATTGGAACTCACAAAACAATATAAAACATAATATATAAATATTATAATATAAATTAAAAGATCGAAACGTTTACCACCGCCACAAATATACACTCAATTCTATTAATAACAGTGCACCAGCTTTCTGCAATTCGTTTTTACAATTACAAAAATATGAAATCACATTCTTTGTGCTTGAGAATTTAAAAAACAACAAATATGTCGGTACGATACATGTAAGTAAGTTGCAATATCTCGGGGACTAGGAAAAGAATAAAAATTTTACAAGAAGTGAAAAAAGAAAAGAAGGAAACATTTGTTCCAAAATACAGTGCATTTGAATCATAGACGCGCGCAAAAAAGTATAAAGGACAATGGGTGCAACAACTCCCTCTTTCTATCCGTTCACCTTTTGTCTTTTTTTTTATCGAAGTTGCACGAAGTATTTGTCAGCACTGGATGAAATAAAGTCCACGTGAAGTTTCAACTAAATATCTCAACAACAATTTTTTTTTTAAATATTTATTATAATTTTGACATTCTCTACTTTAAAAAATGAGATTCTCTCAAAAATATGTAGTTAACAGCTTGACCTACTTCTTGTAGCACATTATACAATGCTGTATAAAAAATTTGAACAATTTCCGTTTGCCTACGAATTTTTTTAGTCATGGCTAATTTATATGCAAATTAAAAAGCACTAAGCACCAATTGAACCATCTTATGTGGCTTATCGCGTGTGCTAACCATTATATGGCAGACATTGTTAAAATTTTCCGCCTTTATAAACATTTTTCTCTGCGGCCTCGGGAGGTTCGAATGGCAAATGAAGGAAATCATTGAACCGGCGGCCACTGTTGATTGAAGCATGTTATTTTGTTTTCAACTCTGATTTGACCAAATCACTGAATAAAAAGGACCTTTCCTACGCCATAATTTAATAACGTTGCAGGTTGCATTCGGGTGCGGGCGGTGGAAAAAAGTGCAATTGTCGGGCACACAATGTACCTGCGTCGGATTTTCATTACAGATATTTGATTTCCATTGTGAGTGGTATCGGTTGGGTTTTGCGTGTTACGGTTTTCATTTAATTTTAATCGTCGCACTAAATGAATGATCCAAAATATTTAACAATGTGCAATACCAAATTTTGTTATATTGTAACGAGCTTGTATTGCATTGCATCATTAACTACTAAGACATATTCAGTATTGTTCTTTCAATTATTGTTATTGCAATTGGAAGAACTGGCTGAGATGAAATCAATATAGTCCGAAAAAATATTAGACCACAATGCAAAAGTAAAACGATAACTGATGAATACTTTAACGATCGTATAAACATTGAACATACAAGGTCATTGGTTGTACAAAGCACCATAGCGCACTAAAAGAAATGGGCTTATTAAACAGTTTCTCTACAATAATGTGTATAGCGCATATTAAAACTTTTATAACAAATACACGACTTTTATTTAAAAAAAAACACTCATCTCCATACTCATTATTATATATATATATTAACTGGAAAGCGATTAATACACCTTATGCATCTATAAAATAAAGGTTATAATTACAAACATATATATACGCTTGATGTTCCATTTGTATAGCAGGGAAGATTTGTTGTATAAAGACCAATATCTAAATCTGTACATAACGGCCGTATTAACAGAATTATTCGTTTCTAATAATGTTTAAGTGATTGCGACGGTTCTCGGTGCATAATCGGTTATGATCGTAAAATTTCCGACAGTCCGCTGTGCATCAACTATTACACTTCTTTTAGTTGGATGAGCATAGACAGTATATACTGAAATGAACACACTGTATCTCAAGAAACGACACCGAGTAATAGCAGAGAAAATTTCATGAAATTATAATGTAGACTCTAAGAAAGACATAAATTACTTTTAAAGAAAAATAAAAATCTTCTTTCATATATATAACATTATCAGTCAAAATTTAACTAATACATTGTAAACGAGAAGCATGTCAAGAAAATAAAGTTTAGGTTCGAAGTAGAAGCATGAAAGTAAAAGAAAAATGCCACAAGAAGGGCCAATTTAACAATTTTACGAATAACTAAACGTTAAATAATCTAGTACAAAAGAAAATTCAAATATTATAGTATCAGAAAACACATAGGCTAGAAGTTTGTTATAAAAATTTGTCATGCAGAATGTCATATAAAAATTTATTGTAAATTAGTTTAAGATGAATAAAATTTACTACGCAGATATAAAATATAAATTACGCCGTAAGTTAATTAAAATAAAATGCATCGCAATATGTGGGAGAAATTGCGCAGTTAGAAAATAATATCATGGATACGAGTGACCAATAAAAAAGGTACAAATCAGAAAATTTACCTTGTACCGGAAAACAACAGAGTATCATTGGGAAGTAAACAAGTGGAAAAGTCAGGTTGGTCCGAGACACTGGTGAGGGGTGCATGTTGTCCTGTGGCTCCCGAAAATAACATCAAAAACACCAGTAAGCAATCCACTCAGACCCAACAGCCATCTTCAATGAACGAGTACAGCTGACAAACCACAACTAATGTGAGGTTAGAGTGATGATTGAAAATTCAAAAGCAGACAGAAATAAACATAAGTCCAGTTGCATAAGCATAAGCGTATTCTCCAAAAACATAAAGTAAAGTGTTGCGAATTTGAACTAAAAACAGTTTGTGAAATAGAAAACTTCAGTTCAAACCATAAACAATTTCAGTGGGTAAAATTAAAAATGACAGTTTTGAACATTTCCTAGTTTAAGAATTAGTTTAGTTTCGATGTTCGTAATATAAGTTAATTTGTTTCATAAAACTTTTAAAACATTAATAATTGGTTAACCAAATACTTTTCATATCATGTTAGATAGAGTTAAGGAATTTCTCCGATATTTAGTCATGTAAAAGTCTCTAAAAAAAAATCTAGTTTCTGTGTTTATCACCATATTGTTCGGAATTTAAAAATTAATACTTAATAAATGTCATATTGTGAAAATAGTTGAAATTTTGCTTTTATTCAATGCTTCTTACAAAAAAATGAATAGTAAAGGTAAATTTAAAATAACATAGAACCGCTTCTCTGAGGTAAGATCTCATGCTGTTAATTGAACAAGTGTTTTTGAGGGACAGTGTAGAAATTATCAATAAACATTCCTATCTACACTGTAAAACAATGAACCTACACTGTTAACATTGTTCATGCAAGGTAAAGCTGCCGGAGGAGAGTTTAGCAAAACGAAGGTAAGAAAGTACAATTCGTCTATATTTGTCATTGTAATTATTAAATTTTATTAAGAGAACCTACATTCAATGAAAATTTTGATTTAAATACACACAAATAACATTCTACACAACAAAAGGCGTCCAAACGAATATTCAAAATTACACAAATAATATTTAATCATTACACACAAAAAATACTTACACAAAAACAATTTAAAAAAATATATAAAAATAAATAAATATTATTATTATTATAATAATACATATTATGTAATTGTCTTGTTTTTTCATACTTAAATTTTGTCTATATCTTAAAAATTATTATCTTGTGTGTCCTATTAGAAAAGTTTTACGTGAGATGGAGGAACAGAAGGATAACGGTGACAAAAGACAGCATGGGTCAATCTTTCAGGGGATGCTGCATTCTTAAGGTGGAAGACTTATAGTGCAAATTCCCATGTATAGGCCAGGAAAATAAACTGGGAAATGACCAATTCGCGACTTTTTGTTTCGGCAAGCTGAATTTATCACTATAGATGTAGGTACAATAACATATTAGTTTCCACAGTCAAAAAAATGGGGGGAAGATTGTTTATTGGATGGTATGTATGTATATATGTATGTCGGAGGGTGGTGGAATTGTTTTTCCACCGCGGCACTTAGGCCTTATTAGGCCCGTTGTACACCTTCCTTCATTACTCAACTACTTTTCTTCAAACCATCCTATTTACTACACAGGTGGCTTGATGGCAAAGTCTCGTACAGTTTATGTATAATAGCATGGTCTTGAGTTACAGAAATTTTCTTTGCTCTGTTCTCGTTACCATTTATCGGGGACCACACGCATGCGGCAAATGTTGGGCGACCCAGGTCTCTGGTAGGCTGCCACAGCCACGTCCCCGAGCCTGCCTTAGGTCACCTATCCAAATTCCAGCCTGCGTCCGTGATGCTTGTCTCGGCAGATCGAAATCCGCCGACCAAGACACCCGGCTAGGCGATCCCCTACAGGGTGGTTAATTGTATAATTTTTATGTAAATTTTTTCCACGAGAAAACCGTAAAGTACTTTTTTTTCATCTTCAAAAGACCTACAAAACTAGCCCTCGAGCGTAAAAAATATTTATTATATCAAAAGTTATAAACAGAAAAAGTTTATTTATGACTTTTGAATTAAACATTTACAAACTGCGTTATTATTACCAGAACGTTTTGGCATCGCATCTTCTCATTCCTTATCAACGTCTAATAACTCATACGAAATCTGGAATTGATAAGTTGAATAGTTTACAAGTTATGGACTTATAAACAAATTAACTAATTTTATTGGTCTGGACGATCCCGATGATTTTCCACAATCGCACTGATTTTTTTTTCATGGAAGATTTCATAATAATACATTGAAATCTACCATTTTTTTTTAATTTCAAATTTGCAACCTGGAATTTTTTTTCATTTTTTAGCCTTAATTGCAGAATGAAATATACGACGCACGAGCGTGATATAGTTATATATTATTCGGAAAGCTTATGAAAAGAGCTTTAAGTTAAACAAAAAATTGTCAAGATTTGTTGAAAAACGGCCTAATGTTAAACAAATTAGGTTGGTAACGGCAAAAAAAATTACTGTCATAACCGGCAACCCGAGTACTTTCCCAGGTAAAAATGTTTTATTTGTGGAAATATGTTAAGTGCATAAGAAATATTGTCAAAACTCAGTGGGTCGCTTGATTTTCGGCGAGCAGTGGTGCGGCGGAAGGGTGGGGGAAGCGAACGACAACGAGTTCAAAGAAAATGACGATAATATTCATAGTCCTGCCGTTATATAAACGAAATTCGCTTAAATATAATATATTTGACAGACAGTCTGTAACTCCGTTGTTTTTCAACGAATCTTGACGATTTTTTTAACTTTAAGCTCTTTTCATAAGCTTTCAGAATATGTAATAATATATAACTATATCACGCTCGTGCGTCGTATATTTCATTTTGCAACTAAGGCTAAAAAATAAAAAAAATTTCCAGGTTGCAAATTTGAAATTAAAAAAAATATTTAGATTTCAATGTATTATTATGAAATATACCACAAAAAGAATCAGTGCAATTGTGGAAGATGCTCAAGATCGTGCAGACTAATAATTTTTAATACTTAAATGTTCCTAATGTGTTTTTAGGAGCTTGTAATTAGTGTTCTACAATAAAATTTTTGAAAACTTAATGTCATATGTTTTTAACCCATACAAAGGAACACATTTCTAAATGTCCCCTAGCCTTTCGTTGAATGTCATCTATCCGTGAATCAGAAGTTAGGATGAATATGTTGAACATATCTCAGATATGTCAATGTTGCTGAATTGGCTTCTCGTGGTCTTTATTCGTAAGATGGTCACATGTTCCAAAACGTGAGACAAGTGGTTCGACGTTGGATGGACTCGAGTAGGTTGCGGTCCCTCATGGGATTGGAACTTAACACAGGACTTGCGAATTTCAATAACGGCCTTACGTAGCACTTATACAATCGTATAAAATTACCTAAGGACACTTTTGAGAAAGTATTTTTTAGTAAGTAACGTATATTTATATTTTGCCTTTTTACACACGGATACAGCATCCAATAGTTGCATCATTTTGCAATATTGCTCAGGTCTTCTTAATGCACAAGAAAGTCCGTGTGAAGATTCACATGGAGAATTCTGCATCATTAGCAGAGAAAGAAATTGTTTATGTGGCACGTAAGGTCAGAAACGAACACTGAAAACAATACCCGCCCAAAACAGATCCCTGGGGCATGCCACTAAGGACACTAACACTCGAGCCATAATAGAAGATCCCCACGAAGTCCAAAATGACGAAGTGTATGTAAAAGTATTTTTCGGAGCACCATGTTATAATTCTCAAGCATATTCGCAAATTCATTTTTTTTTAAGGATTTGGGCGGCATTTTCTCGAAAATGATGGGTGGTGGTGGGAAAATATATCTATCCTGACCTGACCAGAAAAACAGACCGCTGTTTTTGTTTTGTCTGCCAGTGTTGCTTGCGTATTTTTTCTAGAGCTTCCTTGCTACCTCTAGCAAAATGCAAAATTTGTATTGTCATTGATAATTTTTATTTTTTAAATAAATTTAAATATATCTTAGATATCACAAGGAATATCACAAAAATGGTAATAAAAATATCCAGTGACGTGAAATTTCTGGTAGTATCTCCGCCGTTGGTACACATATTCATATCTAGTATCACTAAATTTTTGTCTTTAATTAGATAAATCTTAAGTTTCATTATTCTGAATCAAACGTCACCAAAGATATTTTAAGAAAGCTTGAAATTAATGATATAAATGAAATGTATTATTCTCATATAATAACGAGTGTTTTTAGACCCGATGCAGTAAAGCTTTATTAGTATAATGAAAAATATAAGCTATCATCGTTGGTTTATTATTTAAAAGTAACAGTCACTGTACTAACTTCTAATTGGGAATGAACTGCCTTCATTGAAAGGCAATATCACTTTTAAAAACCACAGCAAAATAAATCCTGCGAATACATTCAAAGCTCGTTCAAATGCTTTCAGAACAATATGAAGTCTCTTCAAATCTGGTTAGTAACGTGAAACAAATAAGGCTTATACATTTTTTAAAACCTATAAAACAACTTACATGAACTGCCATATTCGACTCATCTCCGCTCTGATAGTAGCTGAACTGCATAACAGATTAAATGAAAACAGGCATTCCGTGTGTGTCGCAAATGGAAATGAAAAATGCATGACATCGCCATCAATTTGAGAATTTTCTGTGCCAAACAGTGATTATTTATTAAACCGGGCGACTGTGCGTCAGATGCTATAACTGCAACTTTTAGTGGTACTCAAGTGTACTTTACAGCTCTGCGCTTCTTTTATTTATCACAAGGTCTATTTCATCGTGTAAAAGTTTGTGAGTAAATATACTTTTAATTGTTAATTTTACTTTTCAAAGATTTATACTTTAACTTTTCGTGTATACACTATTCTATCATATACATTTACAAAATGTTCATGAAAATTCAGAATACTTAGCGTTAACTGCCTACTGTCAAAAATAAGAATGAAACTGATATAGACTTAATAAGGAAAAATATAGGTACCAAGTTACTCATACTGCCGTGCTGACTTTAACCAACGTATTTTTGTTGTCATTTGTTAAAATTAATAAAAATATAAAGAATACTTCTACTTAAATCTAGGAAGTGAAAAATAACACAAGCAACATTGATAAAATTTAAACATAGAAGACAGACAAAAAGTTCATTTGCACTAATTAAAACCATTTCTCTAAAGTACGTAATTAATTATATTGTGTGTTGGTATTATTATTCAACATTAGAGACTACAATTTCTGTTACTCATAGAGAAACTTTACTTACTTTAGATTGTTTACATATTTGGCAAAGAAGAAAAGAATAGATAGATAAATCAGCCTATGGTTGCTATACACTGCGATGTGATATCCTTGGTTAGATTTTTTAAATCAAACCGTTTAGAGTAAGAGCATTTTAATGTTATTTTAAAAGTAAAATATCCAGATAATTAAAGTGTGGTAAATAAAAAAAGTGTAAAAGTAAACAATCAAGCTTGAATTGGGTATGTACATAACATACCAAAATTGCACTTTTTGCATTTTTTTCAGATGCCATATAAATTTTCCCATAAAACGAAAGAACGCCTTTGCAAAGACTGATAATGAAGAAATTGTTTCCTGAATCTTTATATTATAGATATTAGTCTTGTAATAAAATTAATTTAAAGGGTCTAGGCATTTGCAACAAATAAGTTCATGTATAAAAAAAATTAAAAACAAGCTTTTAGTGACATCATTTTCGTATTATTCTCAGCAAACCCTTTCATTTGATACCCATATCATACGGGTGCATAAAAAATAACTGGTTCGCCATTTTTGGTGAGAATCTGCCATATTGGATTTAGAATGACGTCACTTAGCTAACCATGCATTGTCATCCAAACTGTGCGTGTATGCAAAATTTCAGCTCAATTGGTTGGGGATAACTGTTTTAAAATTCAGTTGCAAGATTTGACCCATATTAACAAGGTAAGTTAAATATAAACTTGTAAAAATGATGGTTATAATAAATAAATAGAAAATAGAAAATAGAAAATAGAAAATAGAAAATAGAAAATAGAAAATAGAAAATAGAAAATATAAAATATAAAATATTACATTTTATTTATGTGACGTAAAGGTGATGCCACAAATTTAAAATATTTGTTTTATAGCCACAATGAAACATTGTGTAAAATTAAATTAATTAATTCAAGTGAGTCAGCTTATACAATTGCAATAATTCCTTTTTTTGGCCAAAAAACAAATGACAACAAGGTGGGGCATAAAGAACATACCTCATTACTATGATATTCCATAATAATCAAAACTACACAACGAATATTTTTTTTTCGTGTTTCTTGTGAAAATATGTTAGTTTATGATGTTTTAAGAGCCCCCTCAAAAAATCAGCTCAAAAGAAATTTTTAGAGGTCGCTCAAAATTTTTCAAAATTTCCAAAATCGTCAAAAATTGATCTTTTTAAATTTTTGTATCGTTGTTTTATCATTTTCTAGATTGAAAAAAATCTCGATTCCGAAAATTTCAAATCGATATTTTAATTTCTAAAGGTGACTCATAATTATGTTAACTTTCATATACCTAAAACCTAAAATGTTTTCGAGAGATATATAAATAAACATCAACGAACTAATAATTTAACTAAAAGAATATAAATAAATCACGAGACCTCTAAATTTTAAAAAATTAAAATTTTCTAAATATTTGAAATGCTCAGTGCGGTAGTAAATTTTGCCTCGAGAAATTTTTTAAATGTATGATAACTCAACCCAATGAACAATATTTAAGCTTAGATCGGATATACAGGGTGTCTATTAAGTACTTGTACAAACTTCAAAGGGTAAATGTTTGACTAATTTTAAGACAAAAAGTTCACATGAACGTAAGTCAGCAACGGCTTGGTTCTTGAGATAAAACAACATTTTGGAATGAATAATTTTGAAAGATATTTGTAAATAATTGTATAATAATAGTATTGTTAATTATTCGTAAGTCTTACGAATTTTGTTATTTCTGAGTTTTTATATCGAATACCTATATCCCTAATAGCTTTCAGGCAATTTATATTCTTGTCTATATCTTTATTTTTTAATATTTCATGACTTTCCTAATTCTTCAATTGTCGTGAATCATTAATACACTGAATCATTTACGAAATAAAACTGTAATATAAACCAAAACCTTTTAACATCTCAAACTTAGATCTTTCTTTATTTTACTTTACAGGAATCCAGGGGACACCTACGCTTCTCAGTGCCATGGGAAGCAATAGCGTTTTAAATAACGGAAAGCTACCGCTGCTGTCGTCATAGATTTCAATACTGTCCGAATCGGGCTGTTTATAAGAGAAGTGAGAAATTTGGGCTGGAAATGTAATTTATTTCGTCTATACCTAAACAATTTCAAGACAAAGCGGAGTAAAAAAGAGAAAGGCGTCACAAATAATGTAAATTTACGGTGGAATTTTGTTAGGCTCAGTGCTTAAGTGGAACGAGATATTGACAACTCAAAAAATCCAATGAACAAGTCCAAGTCCATAAGCAATTTATTTTTCAGGTGAATGATAAGAACAGAGAAATATTTTAACTACGATAGTATATATTAGGGCTTCCCGATACGATACGATACCGATATTTTTGTAAATTATCGATATTGTATTGAATCATGAATTTATCATCTTGTATTGATATCGACAATATTATTTTTGTAATATTATCGTATCGATATTGATTTCAATACGATATGGATACGATATTCATTATTTATTGATATAAAATAGTTGAAATTTATTTTTTTACTCGAAAAATTGCACTAAATTTGAATTTTTTACGTAAAAAATATTAAAATCATACCAAATTCGAAAGTATAACATTGTTATTAATTTATTTACTTAATTTGAATGAGCATACAAACTAAAATATAATATGAAAAAAGTAAAAATATCTATAAATTATTTTATGGAGACAAGAACAAAAAACTTAAGTGTTAAAAGATTAAATTGAGCAAAAAATTAATTTTAAACTACAATTTCTTTTTTCAAGGAACTTTTCATCCACCTATTTGTGCATAAACGGTAAAAGTGATTTATGGGAAATATAAAGAATCCCTATCTCCCACGTGTTAATTCTTTAAACATTGAAAATTAATTTCTAAAAAACGATATGGTCAATCGATTTAAAATTTAAATATGTTATTCAGAACTGCTTTAACTATTGAACTAAAAATTTGCGTACGTGTCTTAAGCCTAGATTTTATTCGAAGGAACTACCTTAAAGCCGGACCTGTTCAAAGTATGCGTGATCAGATTACCTCGCACACTCCACTTCCCCGCAATTTGGCTTCATCGGTTCCCATGCTTTGGGATAGGAAACGTATACTCTAGGTGCCCTGTGGGTATAGGCAACTGCTTTTAATTGGGATTTCTGCATGTAGAGGTCTCACAAATAGGTTCACATGTTCAAAAGTTGCGTGAAATTCGAAATTGTAACACTCGAAACTTTGAATACGACAATATGAGGTGTACCAGGTATACAAATTATAGTAAATTTGACCAGTCGAATGCCTTTATAAAGGATTTACTTGATTTCTACAGTCATAAACAAAGAATGCTGACAAATTAGACTTTTTGCTACATCCTTTGCTGATATATATAGGTGTAAATTAATTATTATTTTTTATTTCGTTTCAGACTACACATACAAAATAAATACAGACTAGGGGAAAATACTGCGCAAATCAGGTAGAGGAACGCAGGAAAAAAATGCGAAATAGATATCAACATACGGACTGAAAGCGACACCATGCTATTAGCCTAGTGAATAAATCATCAAACGGGTTCTTGATGTCAATGCGGATCGACGGTAAATTGCACATTCAATTATACCTCGCCAATAGCGATACCGAAAGTAAAACGGAAATAAAAAAATAAGTGGAGACGCAGTAGAAGTTATGAATTAAAAATGCATAATTATATACTCCATCCGAGTCGCCGTAACGCCCAATTACATCTGGATATATTTATTTGCACTCTAAGCGTTGACAGACAAATTGTGTAAATAAAAACGAGGTAATTACAAACAAACTCAATTTTCCACGCGGCGGTGATTGAGTTATGGGTGTTTCTAAGCCATCTTGGTGAGCATTCTGCTGGGAGTAATTTATTTACAAAATCAAAAGTTAATTTGAATATGTATTTATGACTGCAATAAATTATTTCCGCAATTAAGTGTGCCGCAAACGGCGAAATGAAGTCTTGGAATCTTGTTTTTTTTTTCCAATTAATAGAGTTCTATGGAAAGGTATTATATTTTATCGTGTTTGAAATTATGTGTCAACTTTGTACAAACAAATTAATATATATTATATGACGATATAATAAAGTTATCGGGCATGAAGGTGCCACCACAATGCAATTTTATATTCATGAATAGAATGTTTTCTATTGGGTTGGAGAGTAAGTAGTCTGTTTTTTTTTCAAACTTAAAAATTTTCACTTGAAAATCAAACGCATTGTCAAATTGACACAGCATGTCATTCGACTTATTGCTTTATTGCAAAAACGTAATATTAGCATTTATTTGTAATTTGCCAACTTAACGTCACTTAGTTTTTTGATACCATCATTTAGTGGAGTCAAGATAGCTTAAAATTACGCATTATTTCGAAATAATTATGGGAAGCATGGATTTTCCTAAAACCTTTTGAATTTACTTGGAGATAAGTATTAGAAAAAAGTTATAAACTTATTTTTGTACGCTAATTGTTTTTTAACTGTTTAAACAATAATAAATGGTAGTTTTAAGAACATTTAAAATAATTCAATGAATTTTAAATCGAATTCTTTCAAATTGACAATATAGGGGTTTTCGATGTCGCTGAACAAGAATATGAAATCAGAAAATGAAAATTCAAAACGGCTGATCCAAAAGGTATGGCCGACTATTTTAAACAATTTATTTAACGATTATCGATTTTAAATCAAACTCGCTTATATTTGTAATATAGGGGTGTTTGAATTTAAACAAGAATATAATGTCGGAAAAATTAAAATTCAAAATGGCTGATCTAATATGGCTGACTATTTTAAACAATTTATTTAACAATAATCTAGGTTCGAAAAATGAAAATTATAAATGGCTAAAGAGGTTTTATTAAAAATATGTTTTATTTTTTAAAAAACAAATTTATTACAAAATAGTTAATTAAATCTCATCGAGTTCTTGCTCTTCTTCAAAAATAACTGGGCAATTAAGGCTTTAAGCCAATAAAATTTGAAAAAAAACTGATTTTAAATACAAAATTACAAAATCAAAATCAACGTCCCCCATTATTTATTTATCCATTAATTATTTAAAAAATGGATCAATATTCATATATAAATATTAAACTATAGTATATTATTCAACGAGCGTATAATGATGGGTATTATTCACGAGGTGAAGTTTACGGCCACGAGCCGCAGGCGAGTGGTCTAAATCACCGAGTGAATAATACCCATTATACGGGAGTAGAATACTATACTTTATCCACGACTACTAAATATTTTTGTTGAAGTTTTTTTTGAAATGTTTCGAAAAACATGGTATGTTAAGAAACAGATATACGACTCGCACAAACGAAGTCGCTGATGGCTCAGTGTAGATGCTCTTTCCCTTCCAACCGCGGGTCCCGGGTTCGAATCCGGTCTAGGAAAATTCACTTTTTTAATTTTTTTTTTAAATGTACAGCACTGAATTGAAAATATTTAGTGGTTTACACGATAAAATTTTAAAAACGGATTGTTTGTAGCAGANCTGTTATAACAAATTTCTACTTATTACTATAAATAAAAAAAATATGTTTCGCTACTTTTTTTAAGGTCTTAGCTTAATTCATTGATGGTTTATTAAACAAACCAAAAATTTTTTAACTTTATTTAACAATTTTCACGGGTTTTTCATGAAATATTTTTATTTTTTGTTATTTTCTGTTTTTTCAACTATTATTTCAATTTTTTAAGAAAAATAAAATGCACCATCTTAAAGTAGAGATTTTAAGCTTTAAAAAGTGCTCTCATAAAGTTTCAATATCACGTTTACAACTATAGTTTTTGATTTATAAAGTATGGCCAAAAAAGTAAAATTTGTGATTTTTTAAAATTATTGAATATTTTTCAAATTAAATTTTTAAGATTTTTTCCATATCACTCACTGTTTCAACTGTCATTTGAAGAGTAATCTGTGAAAGTTACAGATATTTATTTTAAAAATTAAAAGAATGACAGCTATTTCATTAATATTGTACAAAATTATAGAATGACGTAACTTTGTATACGTACTATATATTTTTTTTTCTCAAGTTTAAAGACATAAAATTTTGATAGCCGGACGACTCGTCTTTCATTTAAATTTTTGTGAGGTCGATTTGATCAATTAGATTAAAAGTTATAACAAATTTAGTGTAGCGTGCTCGGGGCCGCGCGCTCTTCGAGAGCTATACTTGGGGGCCGCCCGTCTCATTTTTCGTACGTTAGAAAAAAAATTCTACTGTCTTCAATTCGCATTTTAGAAAAAACTTTATTAACATTTTTTATGTAAAATTTCCTGTTCTTTCGAATGGCGCAGTTATTTTTTTAAATTAATTTTTTTTATATATTTTGCAGAAACTAATTTTGCAACTAATTTGTTAAATAAATAATTTAGCGTACACTTTACAGTTATATTATGTTGTTTCTGACAACTTTACAAAGCGAGAAATAAAAGTTCTCTCCCAGTAATTTTCGCAGTCAAAATATATCTTGACCACTAATTCTACATACCTTTACCGCATAAAGTGCAGTAACATGTCTACTACTAATTTTTTTTTAGGGAATTAGATCGTAAGATCTAGTTCGACTGAACTACCTACTGTCGAATTTGATTCATCGAATGTTTCACGAAAATCCATGACAATAAACTAGGGAATTGGCCCAGGAGAAGAGATGTGATCACAAAACAGTAGCGAACCACCTACATTCGAAAGGAAAAGTTCGAAGACTCAACGCTTGGGTCCCACATGATGTGAAAGAAAATAAGTATCAACGCTCCGCAATTGCCACTGGTTTGCTCTGTTATCATCGACCAACACTGGTTATAAGGAATGTTTTCTTCATCGCATTGTCACTTTGATGAAAAACGGTGTCTGTATGTGAACTTGAAACAGCGGAAAGAAAGGTTAAGCCCCTAAAAAACAAGCAACTCCGCGATCAAGACCAGAGCTTCTCCCTCGAAAGACAATGTTGTGTGTCTGGTGGGATTGTAAAGGCATTCTTTATTATGGACTCATACTAATCAAGCCGTTAACGTAGAACTCTATGTCCAAGAACTACGGCGACTCCTTGCGATTATTCAACAAAAAAGACATGACGTTCTTTTGACAATGCGCGACCACATATCGCCAATACGACCAAAATGGTCATGCGGGAGTTAAATTGAGAAGATCTTTATCAAAATCCTTACTCGGTGTTTCTTTTAACAACGACAATGAGTTAAGAGCTTGATGAATGTGTTTTTCGAGTCAAAACCAGAGGATTTCTACAGAAGAGGCATCGAGAAACTTGTTGAACGTTGGAAGGATATCATAAATAACGATCACTGATTAGCCTATTGATAATTGTAGAGCTAAAAATAAAATATCTACAGAAATTTGAAAACAAACCGACATTACTTATTGCACAAACCAATATGTCCACGTCAGAACAGGGAACAGGGTTTTTAGTGCCTCAAGATATCTATCTTCGTTACTGCTATGTTAGTACATTAATTCAATAAATTTTTGTTTTTCGTTGATTAAATTATTATCCAAAATTTCGTCATTCTGAAAGGTATTTGTATAAATTTGATATTTTTTATACTATGTCGAAAACCGAAGACTGCATATTATTCATTAAGATTCCTTAATGCTTTTTGGCCTATAAATAATGATCTAAAGAAGAATCTCTTGATATTGTGGCGTTGACATAGAAGACGGATACACATATATTCTTTCTTGTTACCATGCAATGAAAATTAGATGCACCTTTTCCATCTTTTTTTGTATTTACGAATATATGAGCATTTAGAAATCTTGTTACGTCTGGCGGTTACACTAATGAAGCCTTACTGCTTCAAAGACATCATTTCACCAAGTTAAATAATATTGTTTATCTTTTGAAAGATCAAAAGCACTCTCGGCAACCAATCTTTGAAGGAATTCAGGTGACAATTAATCACTTCAGGTTAATTAGTGCCTCAGAACTGCTCCTCGCTTCGATAAGTTTGGGAGATCAGGACAGGGTTCAGGATTTTTAATTCCATTATGATTGTATCTCGTTCTAGCTATTTCGGATAACAGTGAAACGATAATATTGACAGGAAAACTACGGTGATAATGATAACAGTTCCTATAAAATATTGGCACAAAATGTTGTATCTAATAATTTGATTGTGGAACACAACGACTGCAGGCTACAGGCCTTATCCAGCATTAAATTGCACCTACAATATCTAATAAACAGTTAGGTTCAATGTTCAGAAGTTTGACTGCCTTAAATTTAACAGATGATAGAATACGTCAAAATAAACGAAAAACCTTATTTGACATGGAAAAAAAAATATCAAACTTGATGTACTCGATTAATTAAGGAATATTGACATAACTGCGTGCATAGAATGCCACAAAATACAATGTTTATCACTTTTCTGAATAATTCTAAAAAATAATTAGCGTTGTAATAAATTTAAAATTTATAAAAATTCATATCGGGCAATGTGACAACGGCGCGATGGTTTATTAACACGAGGTACTAAGATGTTCAGCAATCACCAATACGCAATTCAGTTAGTATCTGGAATCGACCGTGTCGGACTGTTTTTTGCGTACCACTATTTTCTTTTCTTGAGGTGTTTTCCAGCGAGTGCGCGAAAACTGGATTCGAATATGTCGTGGGTTCATCAAAAAAGGTGGTGGAAATTTTGAGCATATGTTGCAGCTTGTTTTGGACTTGTGCGTTTAAAAATTACTGAATTTTGCTTTTTGGTAAGTACCTAAATTATTTTTTATATGTATTTGGACGACGTGATCTTTGGGTACTTTAATTAAACACTGTAATAAAAAGTATGGTAAAATTCCGTGAACATTCGCTGTTGTCACGTAATGGTGAAACTCCCCATATTAATACTCCCTGTATTTTGAAAACTATTAATCTTACATCCCTGTAATATACAACTTTTTTGTTCATTTGTGATTACTCTATCTCATGCTGAAGTAATGGCAGTCAAACTTCTTACACCCTCCATCTTATAGGTTATGTCTCACCCATACTAAACATATCACCAACATTTCGAGCAAAAGTTTTTTGTATAAAAAATTAAAATCCTAGAAACCACCTAACAGTATAATTATTTCTTATACTTTTTTTTATATAGTTTGGCAAAAAAATAAGCACAAGTATTTAAAATGATTGTTTATTGCATAATAATGTATGTAATGTAATAATAATTTATTGTTAGTTGAACTTTAGATGTCTAAATTGCACTGTTCCTAATAAAAAAGTTTGTCATTATCAATTTCTGTAATTTATAAAGAACATTTCCTTAAGATCAGGAATAGGTTATTCAATTCGTCGAGGCTGAATTTCGATTTGGTCTTTGTTTAAAATAATGTAATGTAGCCATTAGAAATAATAATTAGAGAACAGTTTGCAGTATTATTAAGGACTGTGATATGTTAGGAATTCGTTTTTTTTTAATTAGTACCTACAACTTGAATACATTATTTTTTAGTTTTGCTAAACTACAAAAATGTTGTAGAACTTGGTACCGTAATTTTTTTTCTTGTAATATTAATAGATCACGAGACCATTTTTTCTAGTAACTTGGTAAGTAATAACTTTCAAAATTTTTAATTTTAGTTATTACATAAATTATCTTTTTTTTGTTGTTGTAGCGTTGACCATATCCCACTGGGTAACACTAGTTTTTGTTGAAATGTGATCGAAAATTTACCTTAAACTAAATACCTCCTTAAAAAGAATAGAAAGGGCTAAATATTTTTATAATTTGAATGAGGTGAATAGATGTAAACCAAAGCCAAATGTGTAAATGTCTGTCGTTTCCAAATCTGAATTAAACCGCTCCTGTACGAAGGTGAACGATTTCCTCCAACATGAAATCAATGAAGCGAGGAAACTAATTTATCACATTTTAGGCCTTATGCCCTCGTGTATTCTAGTTATTATGACGTCCCAGTGGACTGAATAAAATGTTTTACGACTTCAAGTTTAAATTAACTTCATTAGAATGTGTTATTTATTAACGTGACCTATTAAAGTGACCATTAGTTACAAATGTTAAAATGGATTATTTTGTGGTTTGAATTTGTGTTGGTGTACTTATTTCTATAAATTTTACAGTAAAAAATGAAAAAAGAAAACAGATTATTTCATCACAATATTTTATTTAATGACGAATCAACATTCACAACTAATGGCGTGGTTTCCTCTCAAAATTGTAGATACTGGAAGGTAATCCAAATTTTCGATTGATAACTAATAGTGAAAAATTAAAAAAAGTAAATGTCTGGAATGGCATAATGTATCATAAAATAACAGTCACACACAAAAAAAAGTTGTCTGTACTTTTTATGTGGCATTTGTTATTTGTAGTATTTTTGCCTCCTGATCACGAATCCGGCGTTAGAATTGAGCTATCACGTCACAGGAATTTCCTAACCTCAAAAAGCATGCCAAAAATAGCAAAAATTCACGAAAAAGTGCTAGAAAAAATACAAAAATGTTTTTTTCTGTATTCAAATGTTCAAAAAATAACAGATTCGCGCCAAATTTGGTATACGGGGGTTCTTGGGGTCGCTGATCACGGATCCGAGGTCAATTTTTCAAAATTCAAGACGGTGGTTCCAAGATGGCCGACCAAATCTTCAAAAAATAACTGATCCGCGCCAAATTTGGCATACGGGGTTTTCGGGGACACTGATCACGAATTCGAGATCAGAATTGCGAAATTAATTTTGTAATATTTTTGTTTCCTTTATAACCGGAGTATCCAATCACGTTTTATCTTTCCTTTTTTCGGCTGTAGGTATCATTTCTCTGTAAAAGATCTATTCACGGGTTTTCTGATAAATCCCGTTTTGTTCCTTCTCTTTCTCGACCTACTTATCCCTTTTCAAGGACCAACAATAGTCCGATAACATTTTTTCGTCCCATCTTCCCTGATATCTATTTTCGATAACTTTGATATCCTGGTGAAATTTTTCACCCTGTTCTTCACTGTAGTCACCAAAATTTTTTGGGAAATCATCAATATGAGAATCTAGACAATGAAGTTTTAGGTTCATTAAGGACGTTCGATACACCTCTTCCGGGGCGGGCGGTGCGGAGAGTATGCCTATGTTTATACACGGGAGTCTTGTTGCAGTACCAACTTTACATAAATTAATTTCAACGAACTAAGTATGCTATTTAGAATGAAATTTATACAACACATATTAGCTTGCATATTTTTTTCGTGTTTAATACACGTCAGTTCACTTTTTATTTGAATAAAAGCGTCTATTTATTCATTACGAGCTTGTAAAATTATGGATGAAATCTGGCAACATTGCCATGGCGTGGTGGTAAAAGTTGGGTCAACTGTCATTACTGTCAACTTTGCGCGAATTCCGTAAACATGAATGAACAACCAAGGTACAAAGGAAAAGTAATGACTGAAAAGTATAAAATGAGTGTAAAACAGAATGTGGATTGATGAGAAAAAAATAAAATGTGCAAACCGAGAATCCATATGATAACTATCAAGAAGTTCAATGTATGATAGTGAGACGTCGACTTGTCAAATTGAAGATTATGACATAACAACTAAACTGTTCGTTTTGCAAAGAGATCCTTTCAATTTTTGTTTCAAATTGCTAGTATATTGCTTTAGATCACGAAAAATTTATTTAATATTAATTATTACTACATATATTTTCGACTGGAATAATTTTATAATCTATAATTGAGCTATTCAAATATAACGCATCAGTCGAAGCATTAAATACAGCGTACAGTGTTGCCATATTTCCTTTCATTGGATCAGATGTTTGTTCAAATTTGTCAAAACGTTATCTATTCATTCCATTATCTCAATAATTACATTGTAAGTGCATATTTTTATTGTTTTAAAATGTTTAGTAATATTTAATTCTTTAATTACAATTTTATTTTCCCGATCCTAACCATTTTTAAGAGCAATATTCACGTTTGATTAAAGTTTTTTCCCAACTCCCATAAGAGCCTGTGTAAAAGAGCATAATTTTTAAAATCATTTTTCAAAAAAACTACGTTGTCAATCGATCTGATATTTTTACACAAGTCAGTTTGCATATTTATTAACAGATTTCAATTGCTTTGAAAACATTCTTACCATTTTTCTTTTGGTATCGAACCTCCTTAAACACCCTAATTTTCAAAAATTTCGAACCATCTTAGAGACAATTTCCTTGTACTGAGGACTTTTATGATTTCCCAAAAAATTCGCTGCCACTACTTTAAAACTAATCCAAGCAGCTTTTTCAGTCTCATTTATTTTTGTAATAAACATTGCATCTTGGAATAGCTTTCTAATTTGGGAGCCACCATAAACTCCTTCCTTAATTTTAGCATCTGAATATTTAGGAAATTTTAGATACTTAAAGCATCGCCCTTCCTTATTCAATGCTTTAGAAGAATGTAGCGAAGAAGAATCTCAGATAGTAAAGTACATAGGTAATTGATTAAATTTTTAAAAACGAAGAGAGCGATATGTTTCTCGAAACGTCAAGAAACCTAAACCAACCCGAAAATTCTTCTACCAAGCTATTTTTATATTATATTAAATTTAAAATAAGACTTTACTTATTGTTTTACAATTTCTGTCCGTATTTAAGCATTTATTGAATTCTCGAACAACTTTGTTAAATACAGTTTTTAAGGAAAACTAAAATTAAAGGCAATTTGCTTAGGGAACGAAATTTTTTGGACGCCCTGTATGTTTTATTACATATTTGATTACTGCCCATGGCTTCCCAATATAAGCAAAACTATTTATCAAGAGTAACTTTTTCTCGAAAAATCAATAGTAAAAAAGATTATAAGAGTGTAGTACCCCATCCGTGGACACACTGTATACTCACTGAAAACTTGTATGATAAGTTAAGACAGATCTTTCTAATTATTTTAAGTCTACTTAACTTAATATAGCACAGATCACCAACATCTGCTGCATTACTTCATTTAAAGCCGTACCAAGATATAAACAAAGTCCTCTGTTATAAAATGAAGTCCTGCCAATCATGTTCTTAAACCGAGATATTCTTGCCGTATAATACCCACATCAGTATACTGTAATAGGTTTATATCATATCCTATTCCTTAATCCTACATATCAAAATCGACGTATAGCAGATTATGGAAAATATTAATTCAATATTTAAATCCAATACCACAAACCATTATAACTTATTGCATCAGTTTACATGTTCTACAGCGTTTGGATTATATCACAGATGGATGTTTACCAGACAACATACGGAATTATTTCAGTAAATCATATAGATTCTACAAATTTGGTCACTATTGCGCGTGTTAAGTGCACCGTCAATTGAATCAAACTAAAGCTGATATGCACATGTTTCCTCTAATGCGTTCAGGATGAATTAGTTTGTCTACTGTGGAGCGTTTATAAAATATATTGCGAGCATTTCTAAGTACCGTTTATTTAAATTAAAAATTTGCAAAAATCTGCATTAATAATTATTTGTGAAAGAAAATTTCATACAATAAATAACGAGTTCGTGAGAGAGAATGTTTGTGTTTTTCTCCTTCAAATTTTTACAATACTTATTTACGATTGTGTTAAATGTGGACGTTCCCTACATAGTGTTATGATTTTTGTGTTAATTATAATTGCTGGTTTTGGAGATGCCTTCCAGATGTCGTAATCCTCGTGATGGTCGATGCTGGATTTCGTTACTCTAGGTCGTCAAACTGGTCCCATGTGCTTGATTTCCCAGTGGTAAATAGGGTTTGTACTTCACATGCCGTTGTATTTTCCCAATACACTTCACTAATTTTTATTAGATAATTTATACTTTGCACTTTTGGTTAAATAACATTTGTTCCCATTATATAAGTTTCCAGTAGGTATTTGGTTAGTTGAGAAAAATTTTAACTGATGGAAAATTACACTTTTTGACAGATGGCAGATTACTTCTGAATGTCGTTTGACGTTTCAAAACTGGTAACTAAGTTCACCATTTATTTACTTAATTTTGACTTGTTTTTGTTTATTTTAGACGTACTTAATGATATTTGTAGCTTGGCAAATTATGAAAGACTGACTACGACGAGCCCTGTTCTAGTTTTTATATGTTGAAGACAAAAGAACCTGTTGCTATGGATTCATTATATTGACGTTTTATGAAAATTTTTAACTGGAAATTATGCCTTTATGTATGTTTTTTGCAGCATGACAATTACATATTCAGATTCTACATAATTTTCTGTAAATTTCAATACATATATCTTTCTTCTACGTTCATTTTCGAACATTCTACAAATTTTTCAACCAAACTGTGCTATTTAGCTTAATTCTATCTTTATAATATTGTTCCACGTCATTGATATTTCCTTATTTTCACTATTCTGAAGTCTTTTCCTGTTTGCATTAACTAATAACTGAAATGTTTTCAGGTTCGCCGTTTTTTGACAACTAATAATATTTATACACTACTTGGAACGTAAATTGGGATTTGAATACAGTTTTAGATGACTAGAAGGTCTTTTTAATACATAATTTTACACGTTATAAATACTTTTTACACAACAAATTTCACACAATGTTGAATCATCGTTTTGACATTCCGAAAATCGCTATATGAACTTATACAAAGAACTTTAATTTTGATTCCACTTATAAATAATATAGACTAAAGGTATGATAAACTTTAATTGTAGCCATAGTTTATTGCATGAATTTTGTTTATAAGTGTAACTCCTTCTCTCTCCATCAATCTATCTGTCAAAATCTTAATTTTTTTCAAATTTTCTCAAACCTATACTCCAATTGTACTTGTTGTACTTTCTAGCTTTGTACTATATATTGTTGCCTTTTACAGCCTATTTAATTCAAAATTTTACATTATTTAGTTTATTTTGACAGATTGATGTGTTCATCTAACGATTTTGCCTTTTTATTAAACAAACTTATTCTATATGTAAATTTTATCCTTCATTTTCTAATGTCTAGTATTTCACATCCCTCTTGCCAGTTTTTCTCTACTTTCTCTAGCATGAATATGTCTAAATTTTCAACATTACGTTGTTATTTATTTATTTAAAGTTTCAACTTAGAATATCATAATAATAGTTACCAGTGTAAAAAAATGCTCTTGCAAGGGTCTGTGCAATAAGTTTTTATCGAAAGCCTTTGCCAGATATAAAATGTATTGGTAAGAAAATCAGTACTTTTTTATTTTGTATCATAATCATATATCATCATTTGTAATCAACAAAATTTTCAATAAGAATTTTAGGTAATTCATTACTTTTTGCTGTAGCAGATGATATATCAGTAGCCACAATGGCATTTATTGAGATGGCTCTTTGCAAAATCTGATTGATATTACAAATTTATTTTGAATTGAATATTCTACATTAGACTGAGATGACTTCCAGCCACCGTGCCAGATATCCACCAGTTTCTATTAATATTTTCCCAAAGGTACTAGTTGACTGAATTGACAAACCCATCAATTGATATATGGTATTGGTGGTGCTCTAAGAGTGACGCATTTTCTGTAAATCTCAACCATATCGTTTCTCGCCCATAATTAAAGTTCGAGATTTATTGGTTTCTGATGCTGAAGTCGATATCGTCCTACTAATATTCCTGAAAAGTCGGCTATCTTTATTGCACTCACGCGGCTTTTAAAAACAAACCCATATTGATTTCACTTCATCGATATGCCACAAAGTTTCAAAGAACTTTGAATGAAACCAAAAGTTCCAGGTTATTCGGGCAAGTACTGAAGGTAATAAATTGAGATACCAAAGAATGTAATACACATAATCCAAATGAGCAAAAATTCTAAGTAATCATATTTTCTACTACTACTTTCTGCCCCTGATCTGGAGACTATGTTGGTGACACCATCAAATACTTAAATGGAATTCAAATGACGCAACTAATTGGGACTACCTTTTTCCAACAGTCAACTTGAAAAACAGAATTTGGAAACTAACACAACAAAGGAACAGTGACAGAATATTACCTAGATATTCATAATAGACCAAAACAAACATTAGAAGGGCATTAAAAACCATGAGGAGGTGATGAAGGGTTGAAGAGAGAATTCAGTCAATTTTAACTGAAATAAAAAAATACTAATTAACATCTGGCTAATAAAGGATAATTAACTTCTGAGGAAGATCAAGCATCATAATTATTTTTATGAGACCAACCAATGTTGTCATAGAAGAACAGAAATGGTGAAAAATAATTTCACGTAATAATGTACTGCAATGGGTATGTAAAACAGGACCTCCTATAAAAGTACAATTTCCAGGTCCCACTAATAAGTCAACCTCTACCTTACCCTTTGTTATGAAACAACAAAATGGTAATTAGCAAAATTTAATAGCGAAGTGGAAACGAAAATTTAATATTCCGACTGTCCCAATTTAATCTGGCGCACAGCGTAAGTAGGTAATTAGAGTAGTTATCAGCAGGACGGTGCGAGCGGCCGTTTCATGTGCAAATGTCCGGATTTGAAATTGTAAGCAAGAGGATTTTTGTAGAGACGGTTTATGACTGTCCGTATTAACTTGGGAAATGTTTTATTCAAGGCAGACTGATAATGTTGCTTTATTCTCACGTTATTTTCCTTACGGGGATGAATATGACGAACACTGCGGCACAATGGGGAGCAAGTTGTGGACGTTCTGGATGCCATTTGTTTGCCAATTCTGGCTCCTAAAGTAGGAAAGTGCAGATCGCCCATTTACAATTTATATATTTTTTGATTTGGTACACATTATTGGAGTCCTTAGTGACTTTGATATAAAAACGATTATTTTTATAGCAAAAAAAAATTAATTGAAACGTGATGTTCGAGAAAAAATGTCACTGATTGTCTGAGAATAACGCTTCAAGGGCTGTAGTGGTTAGATATACCTAAATATATATTTTATAAAAAAGTTTTGTCCTTTTAAATCTATAATATATAATTAAGACATATTTTAATTTTGAAAGATAATGTTACAATATTTTTACTTAGAAAATGTACCATAAAACAAGAAGAGCTAGATATACTTTTAAATAAGAAATACAATTTGAACAATAAATTATTTTGCAAGAGGCTTCTTTGGCTTTTCATTGAAATCGGTACCACTTGTCAAAGGCTGACTGTATAAATATTCTGATTCTCGTGACTTGTCGAGAACTGTATTTCGTATTCCATTTAGTTGATCAACATTGTTGCCCATTGCTTGAATCTGCTAACCATTCAACATTTTTTGAGAATTGTCGTCAACGGAAAGCAAACCAACTGAGACACTTGCTTCCTTAATTTTTATTGACTTATTCAAAAAAGAACTGGTAAAACGACCAGAATATCAGGAAGATGTAGATGATTAATCGGAGTCATTTGAAAAATCGAATAAGATGCTACTTGCGACAGAATGAAGGCCAGGAATGACTTGCATGTCTCCAGTAACAGGGAGAATGAACAAATGTACTGTATAACTTAAAATAACCAAGAGCAGGTCACCGAAATTATAACGACCCTCGGAAGGTTGTTTTACGATTACGACATGTTAAATGATGTAGTTCAGAAGAATTATCAGTCCAAGATGAAGATTGTTTATATGAATCAATTGAAGCCTTATCAAGAAGACCACCTAAATTTCCAAATCTGTAATATCATTCAGATCAAGTTCCGATAAACACTCCAAAAATTAGAGCAAATTTTAACAACTATTTATTATCAGGAGCTTCCACTCCTCCACAAATTTTTCTGTCTCTCTTGCTTAAAACCTTATATTTTTTTGACCTGGGTGCAGGTCATACTTCTGCTTCAAAATGATGACATTGGAAATTATAATTTTATCGAAGTTAGTTTTTAAATTATTGTGACTTTCCACACTAGAGTAAAATTCTACTGGGTTGGGGAATAAGTAAAGTCCGTTTCGTTCCCAAATTTAAAAATTCACATCATAATGAAACGCGTTGTCAAAACGATGCATGCCATTCGAAAGAGGATTTATTGCTCTTGCAGATTGTGGTTTTGGTTGCTTCGTTAGATTTCATTTCTGTGCATCTTCATTCATTTGAAATGGAATATCAAGTTGATAAAATTTATCATTTTCGGCACTTGCTTTTTTTGTTTTTAATCGAGTTGGGGAAAACGCTAAAGCCGCTCATGTTTCTCGGGGAATTTGTGCCGTATATGGTGATGATGCGATGAATGAACGAACGGCACTGTCTATGGTTTTCGCGTTTTAAAGATGGTGACTTCAACTTTAAAGACTTGAATCGTTCCAGACGCTGTGCCGTGTTGAATTTGATGAATCGCAATTGAATCGGATTGGCTCAGGAGATGGGATGTGACTACAAAACAGTAGTAAAACGCCTGCATTCGATGAGAAAAGTTCAAAGACTCGCCGCTTGGGTTTTGAACGAAAACAATAAGAATCAACGCTCCGCATTTGCCGCTGGTTGGGTCTATCGTCATCGATCAACAGGAGGTCATAAGGAATGTTTTATTCTTCGTATTCTCACTGGTGATGAAAAATGGTGTCTGTATATGAACTTGAAACAGACGTAAGGATGGTTAACCCCGAAAACAAACAAGAAACTTTACAAATAAGACCAGAACTTCATCCTCGAAAAACAGTGTTATGCATCTGGTGGTATTGGAAAAGGATTCTAACACGAACTCTTACCAAACAATGAAATTGTCAACGCAGAACTCTATGTACAACAACTAAGGCGACTCCAGTCGATTATCCACCAAAAAAGACCTGATCGGCAATATGGCGTTCTTTTGCAACATGCCCTATCCTCCTTACTCTCTCGATCTTGCGCGTTTTGATCTTCACTCTTCCGATCGTTGTCAAACTCACTTACGCAGTGTTTCTTTTGAACAATGAGTTAAGAGCTAATAACGATGGAGAATACATCACTGACAAAATAAAATATCTCAAATTGGAAAAAAAACTTATTTCCAAACTCAATGTGGATTCAAACATCCAAATATTCTCATTTTATTGACCTAGATATTTTTTTGACTTATATCTATCACACTTTTGCTGTAAAAATGTCGAGCTTAGAGTAAAATTCTATATTCTTATTCTGTTGACCTAGACACTTTTATGTATGCCTCATAAGACAAATTCCTAATAGTTTTTTTAACCTGGAAAATAGCTCAATATTCGCCGTATGTAATATCAGCAAGAAATATTAATGCATCAGAGTAAATATTCCATGTTAATGCCAAGGTTACCACAGCATGTTTTAAACTTTACAAATAACGTTTTCAGTTGTTGCGGGTCAAGTTCATTTCATACTTACAATTAAATAATATTCCCAGTGGGCAAATGCAAATGATTAATAATTACCGGCAATAAAAGAAATTAATTTCACGGTAAGATGTGCTCGGGAGAAATTAGATTGTCGAACGAAGGCAGACGCTAAGGAGCGGAAGGGATCATAATAAAAGTAACAAAAGAAGGTGTTGGAGTAAATGCAGCGCGACGCTCACCGGGCCTACGACAAAGAGTCTTACAACTTGATCGGATCGACCCCCGCAGCCATCTTAATTACATGACACAATTGGCCCAATTTGGGATTTTGCGGAACCGGAGCCGGCGCGATTATTGTGACTCACAAATACAAGTAAAATACCACAATAAATTCCCCGCTAAGAAATGTAATCTCCTTATATGCCACCTGTCGGTTATCATTAGTGAAGAGGAATTCAACGAAACCATAGCTGCGCATAATATCTGGAACAAATTCGTGTTAATTTAAATTTGGTTCCGTGCAGGTTGTTGAATGAATAATAATAATAATAATAATTTACTGTTGTTAAAAATACTTCAATAAATTTATTGTTACGGTTATATTTTACTTTGCTGGCGGAAGTGTTTCGAAAGGTCTGATCCTCAAAAAAGGTTAACAGGTGTTGATAAGGAAGAGTATTGTAGTTATAATTTTTCTTTAACTTTTGGATTTAGATTTTTCTACATCTATTTTACTGGTTAGGCGCCATTGTTTCTGATGATTGATGAAAAAAATAAAATAAAATAAAATAAAATAGTACTAATTTACTCACAACAATAATTTAAGTTCAATATTATCTTGCATTAAGAAAAGTTATATAAAACTGCTTGATTATGAATAAATTCAAAAGTTCAAAGGTTCAATGGTCTGTTTTATTTCTGACCAAGGACAGTAAAATATGGAAAACGTCTTACGTAACTTCTTTTTAAGTTTGATGGTGTATGGGTGCATAGGAGATTGCGCTGATTCTCCAGTGATGACCGTTGTTGTTGAGTGTGGTGAAAATTTTGACGCAAAGATGTTTTGAAGTTTTCTCTCGACAATTTAAATTGATGACCAAGTTAACGTTCATCCAAATTTAATCTAAATAAGTCTACAAAAGTTAAGCTGTAATGATTTTTTTTAGGATAAGTTCACCACGTTGACGTCTCACATTAGTACAATTTTCAAATTATCCAAACGGTAATGATATGGAAGTGATCTAAATTTGGGGATCCATTTTGTGAATCTTCTCTGCACGCTCTCTATCAGATTGATATCTTTTACCAGGTAAGGGGACCACATCACATTTGCAAATTATACTTGTAGATAATATAAGTTACTTTCTACGAATTGCTAATACTTTAAAGAAAAAATAAGTGACGTTTTTTATTTCTCCAGCAACTGACTGTGACAAAATGATTGACAGCTCAGCTCAGCTGATAAAATGATTGGATTTGTGTGAGCTACAATAGACCACAAGTTTTTAGCACGTTCATAAGGATCCTGACGTACCCTAACCTAATCTCAAAATGGAAATCGGACCATCAAGCCTCTCAAACTTCTTCAAATTGATCTCAAAACTTCCAACTTCATAGAAAATCTTTCTTCACATCAAGCCTAGATCGTTTTTTATATACCTACTTTCTGTGAGAGCCGCAAAATAATGTAAATTAATTTAAATCGATAATCTCCGATTTTTGACAATTTTTTTTATAAGCTGCGAAAATGAAAATGCGGATATTTAAAATATGTGACGAATTTTGAAGGTTTTTTCCTGACCCAAAATAATGAAAAGATTCCTTAATTTCAAACCAAAATAATACTTAGCTTTCTGACATTTTTAAGTTAATTCATAGGAAGGTAAGTTTATCAAAATATGTTAATTTTATAATGTAAAATATCCAGTTTTTCGACACTATAAATAAATTCTTTCCGGTCAGTAACTTTATTTACCACATACATCATGGAAATTAATTTATTTTCGAATTCATTACCATAAATAGCCACATTAAATTCATAAGCAGAATTATTCAAATCACTACCTCATTTTTGTTAATATACCTATACTGTTTTACAGCTAATATTGGCCCGTAAAATGTTTCTACAAGTCTAGCAGATACCATTAATAGAGAGCATTATTAAATGTGGACTAGTTTATTATTGAAACATATTTCGAATTAAATATTCATCATTAATCATCGCTGGAATAAAATTGAATGGGGTACTCCTCATTCAGTTATAGAAATTTAAAATTAATTTAGTATTTCGATTTCGAAAATAATTAAATCCAGATTAAATTAAATTTTGATGCATTGCGGTCTTCTCTCTGGGCAATAATGATTATGTTCTTGTAGGGTAAACTTATAGGTTAAAAAAATATTTATTGCTATGTTTTATAATTTGTTTTTTCTTTGTTTACTTAGGTATTTTGCTATAAGTGCACACATTAAGCTAAATAACGTTTCTTAAACGCTTCAAACTGTCATCTAAAATATGCGCAGCATAAAAATACACTGAAAAGGCTTAAAAATTCCAACAAATACAAATTATTTACTGAAATAGTATTAAATAAAGTATTGTTGTCAAATCAATATAAAATTTGCACCAAAACAAGGTTACAAATGTAAAAAATAAAACGGCTAAACTGCCTAGATCTTTTTAAATTAAAATTATTAAAATATAATACTAATATAAAACTTTTTTTTATAATTGAAAGTTACATATTTAATTTATGCAAATACCTCCAAAGTTTACACCATTTCTTGCGAGAAAATGCCTTGTACCGACAATTGGTACCCAAAATATGCTTCTCTTAAATTATCTCTGGCACTTAAAAGTTCAGACAAAGGTAAATATTGCACTAATAAAGGGAGCGATTCATCAAATCAAGAAGCTTGGTGTTTTTAATAACTACTTGAAAATAAACCAAACCAAACCGGTGATTCTGCTGGCAAGTGATCAGTTAACTAGATATTGTGGGTGTAATTTAATGTTGGACGAAGCTCTTGCTCGTTGATTTGAAGTCGAACTTTCTTTAAAATTCACTACTAATTTTGCCTTAGTTTTTTATTATTATGACTTGACTCCCTTTTACTCGACTTAATCAAGTAGGTTGAAAAATACCGAAATATAATTTTATTCCGTAAATTTTACAAAAAATGTTAAAACAGTTCGAATTTTGCACCCAAAAATCAAGATATGAAGGCTGTACTGTAATTTTGATGCATTGATCAAAGATTTTGAGTTTATTTTAGTATCTTCGACTCCTGTTGGAATGCAGTTTTCGAACGCTGTTATTAAAACTTTTAAACACAAAACCTTTTTCACTTGTAATTTTGAAGAACTATTTATATTTTAGGTATAGTGTTTCCGAAGTCACTTGAACATGATTATATAAAAACGCCTAGCAATAAAGCTTTTGAATTAATATACAGGGTGATTCATTTTTTATGATTAGGACTTTAACCATCAATAGATCTCGTCAAAATAATGTCATTTTGAAGTATACACTTTTTCTTCTGAAGGCTTCCTTTTGGAGATATAAGCTCCTGAGAAAACATTTTTTTTTAGTTTTTATTTATTTTTTCTTAAACTATGAAAGTCATTTGTTTTATATTTAGTATGAAGTGTACGAATGAAAATCTCTATCAATTTAACAAATTATTGTGAAAATAGATCAATCATAGGCGTCCGTAAGGGGCTCTGATAAACACTATTTTTAATATAATTTCTAGGTCTATGGAAATT
Organism: Anoplophora glabripennis; assembly: GCF_000390285.2. Lineage (NCBI taxonomy): Eukaryota > Metazoa > Arthropoda > Insecta > Coleoptera > Cerambycidae > Anoplophora > Anoplophora glabripennis. The sequence goes on along the minus strand of NW_019416362.1, from coordinate 2,302,202 downwards.
TTTCAGAATGAATATATTTCTTTTACAATGCGGTTTATTCTACAGCAAAAAGGTCTCTTACTATTTTTAAATGAAATGCTTCGTTTTTGAGAAAAATGCCTTCTTATAGATTCATTACATGTGAAATGGTTACGTTTTTCAAGCCCCCTTACGGACGCCTATGATTGATCGCGCGCCATTATTCCATGGCTAGAAATTGGCCTCAACGATTTGGGATCGAGGGGGATTATCCCTCTTTATCCTGCCTCATCTCGTGTAGGCCTGGACAGCCTTCGTAGGTGGGCCCCATCCGTCGTCTACCCCGACCGCAAATGCGGCCGGTGTAGGCGCTTTGTGGGACCTCCTTTTGTCCTGGCTGGGCCCCGCCGGCTAGGGCCCTTTCTTCTGGCGCTCTTCTTGCTTCGCCGGCTCGTCTGTGTAAACCCCGGGGGTAGTGTCATGTTTATGTGTGGTATGGTTGGGTAGGGTAGTGCGGCTATGCAGCCTGGGATGCGCTTTGCTAAGGTGGCCCTTAGGCTAGCGCGGGAGGGGAGGGTTAAGGAGGGTATGGGGGTGTGTATGTGTGTGTGTGTCGTTGTCTTCGTTTCTTGATCCTGGCTGTCTCTGAAACAGAAAAGGTTAGCGGGCAGGGGGGGGGGGTCATTGGGGTGGTCACCCAGGGTCAAAAAGTTGGTGTCTAGGTCTTTTGTGTAAATGATTGATCTATTTTCACAATCATTTGTAAAATCGAAATGCCAAAAAAAGTTTTTTCAAAAACTTATGTCTTTAAAAGGAAGCCTTTAGGGGAAAGTGTATACTTCCAAATGACATTATTTTGACGTGATCTATAGATAGATAAAGTCCTAATAAAAAAAGTGAATCACCCTGTATAGATATTACTGTACTCTGTTCTATACCTACGCATTTATTAACATAGATGGCAATTCTTTAGATCAATTTAGATCAATTCTTTGTAGGAAACTTCTCATACTAATAAAGCCAAATAAATAGAAAAAAAAAATATGTGTGGCACAAATAAATGACCTCAGATATCTTAAGGTATCCACTTGTGGCAATGCTCCGTAACGTAACGAACGTAACGAACATGTTACGACCTGTTGCAAAAGGTGACACGGTTCGCAGCGAAAATATGTGTGGTTTTGGTCGTATCATTCATTCCGTAACGTAACAAAATAAGGTTATGAGACGACACAGGAACATAAACTCGCAGTATGAACCTGACTGTAATAATGGATTTGTCACTGCAGTTGCAGTTAGCAGCAGCGTCATATATTTTTATTCATCATATAATATTGAAGAATAAGAAACGGAAATCTCCGGAAATCTTTTCTTTACTCGACTCCATGGCACAAACACAGAAAAACACACTCTTTCTAGTCACTGCAGAAAACAGACTGATCCCAGACAATATACAAAAGACTGGCGAAACAAAAAATAAGACAAAATCACAATCATGTGCAATAGGCAACGTTACGGCCAAAAGGGCAACCCCGTCGCAACATATGGCAGAAAGTACTGTTGCATCCTTTTGATGCGACGGCTAAAAACCGACAACTGATCGTTCGTCCCGGATTAGTTACGCGTGTCAAATTTGTTACACGTACAATGCAACAATTTTCCGTCTCCACTAGCTGTAACGTAACATGTTCGGTATTATGTTACGGGGCATTTGACACAAATGGATACCCGCCTTTAGAATGTATTTTGAATCAATATTTTAATGATATATCCAACTAATCAAATAAAAAGGGAAACGCTGAAGTTAAATGTTGCTCATTAAGAATTTCTTAAAACCTTTTCGAAATATTTCTAAAAAAATTACAGCAGAAAAATACTTTAAGAGTAATCTATATTGACAATGAGGTATGAATTTAAGCTGTAAACCACCGACACGCCATTTTCTTGCCATCTTCAGGGCCTTGTAATTACTGAACAAAGCAGCTTGTAATAAACGTAAATTAGGTATACTTATTTTAATCAAAATATTTTAAAAATGGCTTTATGTATGTAAAAAGAATACTGATTTATTCCGTTAATTTAACAATTGTTACATTTGTATCGGTCATGTGCATTTTTATGTCCTTTTTATTACCTTAAATAAAATAAATCTGAATAGTGGGTTGCCCACAATGCTGCCTATCGCTAAATCTATACAGGAGTTAAATCAATCATCGGGCCATAAAACCCGGTAACACCTAAACGGCCTGTGCTGTAGTATTGCCGCAGGCAAGCATATAATTTCACCGTTCGTGCATCGCCTGCCATCTATGTCCAAATCTCAGCACTAGATTCCGAATTTCCACGGATCCGAGTAATAAATGCTCCGATTGTTGCACAGGCTGATTCCTCCAGATGCTCCGCGGTGGTGTGTGTCCACCTTCCACTGTCCGAGACCGGTATAATTCCGATGCATTAGAGCGATTAATCAAGCTTTCAGTAGCAGCAACCACCTACTGCGGTAATTAAGTTTTAGAACTATTTTTGACAATCGATTAATTACGGTTTGCCCTGCGCAGGTCGGCCGGTACAAAAACTATACTATTAGTTTATTTTATTGCCGCTCTGGAACGATGACAGTAATAAATTTGATACAACTGGTGGTTTTTTAGTGGATTCTATTATACTTCGAAGTAGTGAGTAAAAATAGATTTTTTCGTACAAATTGAAATAGGTATCTTTAAAACGAATCAGAACGAATAACTCACATTGAAATTATTTTTCCGAAAAACGCCGAGGCAGGTTGATTTTTGATCGAAGGGGGACATTTTTTCACATACATTTCTTGTTACAGATGATACCCCTCTAGGAAGGTGGAGCAACCCCCCAAAAAATAGGGAAGGAGGGTTAAGTGGCACATAGTTTGAAAGGTATGTTAATTTTTTTAATTTGACCGATTAGTTTCGGAGATACAGGTTGTTCATAAAAAGGTTCAAGTTTATTTGAAAATTACTGCATGGCAGCCAATTAAGTGGTTGAATTGATGACCTCCAGCTTCCACACAATAATATAAATTTTCTAAAAAGCGTTCACGCGCATTTTGTAACATATCTATAGTAACTTGGTGGCATTCGTTGACAATGCGTTGACGTAGATCTTGAAGGGAAGGAAGTAGGTGGAGTGAAATAAATTTTAGACTTTAAGTGACCACACAAGAAAAAGCCCCAAGGAGATAAATCCGGCGATCGTGCAGGTCATTCTATGATGGCTCTTCTCCCAATCCACTGATTCACAAATAGTATGGGGGAGCTTCATCCTGTTGGAATATCAACTAGTCTCCGAGATAATTCTCATTATTCTCGATAATGTTTGTTAACGCTGGATCAATTTTGTTCTCCAACAAATCCAGATAGATCTTCCCGGTGAGATTACCTGGTAAGAAAGAAAGACCAACAATACGGTCACCAAAAATTCTAGTCCATACATTTAATTTTTCCGNATTCCGAAATCATGAGTAAAACAGCTCTTATAAACTCTTTTATTCATGACTTCAGAATCATAACGCGTTACGATCCGAAATCTAGCAACCACCTTGGTTTCCATTGGATCGTAATGCGTCGATTCCGAAATCATGAGTAAAAGAAAAGGTCTATATAGATGAGCGGTTCACGACTTGCGTATTTTGTAATTTAGAGCTGGAAATAAACGACGCAAGAAAATAGTAATAAAATATCTATTAATAAAATAAATACTAATTTTTCTCATTGAGTGTTGATGACCGGTGATTCGGTACGGTCCAAGAAATTCCAAATCCTAATCCTTTTAATTGTATCAATAAAATAAATGTATTCTAATATATTAATAGGGTTATAAATTGTACTTGGATAAACCCGGACCCTTCAATTATCCCTCAATTTAAAAATGTAATTATGGATTCAGGATTTTCTTGGACTAATTTCTTTACTGCTTAATTATTTAGGTAAATAAAAATACATATATTTTATAAGTAAAAATAAATGTTACGACGTAACAATGTGTTTGTCTCTCATAAAATATACTTAGAATAGAAGCGGACCAATAACGACAATTATGATGATTGACGGTACCACTAACAGAAAAAGAACACTCATCCGAGATGCAGATAAATAAAAATAAAATCAGGATTGTTACTAGCTCATTATTTCACAAAATTGTAGTCGGTGGTTAAAGTCATCTTCATGAGGTTCCTGTGCAAGGTAAATTTGGCATGGTTGAAACTTATGATGTTATTTCCATAAAAGAGTGCAAATATTTCCACTCTTTCTGGAATCGAATAAATCATAATGTTAACCAACAGGTAGCAATAAAATAATAATTCACTCAGTACCCATTCTGATAGTATTATTTTACGTATGTTCATAAAAAATAAGGCCCAATTAAATGCCTACCGATGATGCCTCACCATACACTTACTCCAAAATGCCCTTGGTTTTGGACTGGATTTACAATGTGTTTCTGGAAAAAAAATTGATGACGTCATTAGTTGTTTCTGTCAAATCCCAAAGATAATACTTTCAATTGAAAATGGTGCTTGCCTTATTCCATTTAACACCACGTGCCCCAAATTCTATTTAAATTTTTTTTATCACAGTTGATGGAGAAAAAATTTTTGCAAATTTTGTAAAAAGTAGGTTTTTTTATTAACAACCTGTATCTCCGAAACTAATAACTAAATTAAAATAATAAAACACTGTTATGTAAAGAATTAAAATACCTTTCAAACGATGTGTTATTTAACCCTCCTTCCATATTACGATGAAAACATGTCCCCCATCGACCCATCCCGGCAATTTTCGGAAAAATAATTTTCCTGAGTCATTCGTTCTGTTTCGTTTTCAAAAACCCACTCTGTATAATAATGAAAGACTTAAATAGCTTTTTACTAATCTTCTTACAAATTTGGGGAAGATATTCGAAGAGTAAATAAACTGAGTTGCAAAAACTCAATTGATAAATATATTTTTGCATTTTTACATTAAAAAATAGTTTTTTACCACTTTTTTATAAACATTTAGATTACCTCCAAAAGCATGCATAATATTTAATTATAAAAAGTCTGATGGTATAGCCAATTAAAACACATTAAGAAAAATGTTCTTACGCCCTTTAAAGAGAGCGTTTCTATAAAAATCAAAAAAGCCCCTGGCAATAAATCAAAATTCCATTTAAATACAAAGCTAAGTTAGGTTTTAAGCTTTAAAAATCGACTTTCTAAATCCTTTTTTGTTAATAACTTTCGGGAGACCAAAGGTTCAAGTTATGCGTTTTATCCTTTGACGGGATAAATAAATAGAATTTTGCAAAAAGTATTGAGCTCACAGCCACCATCTTTCGCACAGTTTTGAAGAACAATAAAACTCACAACTTATAGGCATATTTATAAAATTTCAACCAAGTTATGGATAATTAAAAAAATGCTGTTTTTCCAAGTTTTTTTATGTTTCTTTGCAGTCACTTTTAAACAATTTATCCGATTTTAATCTATTGCACATATTTCGTCTATTGAACATTTTTCTCTAAAATCAATAGTTTCTACAATATATTGGAAAAACTTATTTTCGACCCAAATTGTTTAAAAAAAAGTTACTAATGAAAAAAATTGACTCACGAGATGACACCTTTTCTACTGCCTTTTCCTGCACATTTCAACAATAAAATAGCGATGGTCAAATATTATATAGCGACGCAACTAATAGTATACATCAAATGTAACCCTAAAGTATTTCTTGTCTTAATTTACTAGAGTACTACTGGTGTAATACAATATTGTACCAAGCTGTAGCCCACAGAGTAGTTGTTTCTCGCAATATGATTAGTTAACTGTATAACAAATTATTATCTATGGTTTCTATAACCATCACACTATCGTAGTGCAAATATACATTTAACCCATTGAACTCTTTCAGTGCTTACTGCTTCCTAGAACTGTGCTAAAAACAAACGCAATAAATCTTAAATTTTTAAAACCTCCCAAGTCTTGCCGGCCTCAACATAATGTTGCATATCATCCGCTGCCGGCCCAAGACTCTGTATATTTGAGCATAATTTATGTGTCTGCGACTTGAACCATCATCTCCACATACGAAAATAAATTATGAAGAAACGTCTTCATAAATTCGCTCCGTAACAAATAACATGCGGACCCCGCGGAAATGACTAATGTGAACACCCAGTGATAAAGTTAAGACCCGCCTGTAATTAAAATGTATTTACAATTTTTCAGTTCCTTGTTATGTGTTAATTAAAGAGATGAAGAATGAACATACCCGGTTATTATGTAAGGCAAGTGACCCGAATACGGCCCTTGTTAAATATTAATTGCTATTATTGTCTTCCAGTTTACTCAAATAATTTTAGTTTATAGAATTAGATATTATTTGTTTATTAAAGTATTAAAACACATTAAGTTCAATCTATGCATACTAAAATTAAGACTTAGTTTTTTTTTTCAATTAAACTAATATATAGGGTGGCTAATAAAAATGTCCGTCGCCATTTTCTCTGAAACGGAAAGAGATATTTTAGTTTTCTAAACTTTAACTGACACATGGGTGGTGCCGCTGTGGTATTAAAGCATTTTTTGATCATAGAAACTTTGTAAAGTGACACACATACTCATGAAAGTAGTATGTATATACTGTAACACTATCAAATGGTTCACCCTGTATTATTTACAATGTACTCATAAATAAGCTACATAAGAGGCTAAATATGTTATGTCTTTTGTGTGAGCTATTGATATTTCTCTAGATTTAGTTTCATCATTATCATAATAAAATTTCAATGTGCAATTCGAATGCTAACAATATTTCCCAGCATATAGCGATAAGTTTTTGTAAGTATAAAAAGAATCTCACAAAATAAAGACACAGACGATTCGCAGTGAGAAGTTGGCCGTTAGTGTGAAACCTTATAAGATCTAAGGTAATAACAATAATACATTATATTTAATAGATATTCACATCCAATTTTGATTTGAGTAACAAGTTTATAACATTTCCATTTAGGTCAAATAAAGCAAAACTATATATTGTAGGTTTTTAATTACACCGAGAGAAGAAACTAAAAACAAATTTCTCTCACTGCTTTTGCTTTGGCGAAGATTTAGTAGCTAGACACCACCAGCCACACTGAAGAAGTTGATAATATTTGCCTCTGAAATGGAAAATTTAAATAGTAAATGGAACTAATTCTGAAGCCAGACCAGAGAACAGACATTTTCTTAAAAATGTACTACTGACGATGTCCTTGTAAGGTACCAAGTCCCTGTGAATGAGACATTTTCCTCTTTTATCTCTTGAGTTTCACCCAGATTATACTGAGCAGCATCACTGTCTTCTCCAGCAAAGGATCACCTAGAATTTAAATCTTATAAGCCTTAACAGCATGTGAAGAACGTTCATAAATTTACCTTCGCTTTTAGAATATTCTTGTCATTTTAGTCTGTAAGTTTGTCAATTTTTTTGCAAGTTTGCACGTTCATATGTTAATACTTACCTGTAATTGTACATAAACCTTAAAATAGCAACTTTAACTATATATTTTTATATTTATACATATTTACATTTATAAACAGTTATTTATGAAAATAACAAAAACAAAATTTATACTTACCGAAAAGGGCGGCCCTTTCAATTAATTAAATTTTCTAAACTTTTATATGTACTAGTTAATAAAACAAATTTCTATTGTATTATATAATCCCAACTAATTTTTACATTAAAATTATATTTAGAACTATTATAATTATTTTGCTTATCTTGCTACCCCCTTCCTCGTCGATTCATTCGACTGGCGCCCATGGTTTACTAATTATAACAACTTAAATAATATCATAAAATAGAGCAACAAAATATCCAACCCACGACCATTAATAACTAATAATAACCAATAATAAATAAAAAAATAAATAATATTAACCTCAAACAACTGGGGAGGGCACAATACTTTTCTTAAAACTTCATATTAATTAATTTCGGGGTAATTTAAATTTAGTGCCATACTGTTTGACAATACTTTTCAGGGGAAAATATATTTTTTTAATTTTTCATTGGATTAATAGTTTAATATGTTTACAAATCCTCTTGTAGAAAATAAAACATTTCATATTATAATGGGTGTACCAAAATTCAAGCAAGATTTGAATTTTGCACCATTTGTACGGTAAAGTGTTGCCAACTAAAAAAAAAGACAGCGTGACAATTGACATTTCAGAGTTATTAAAAATGGAGCGCTATACGAAACAACAACGTGTTTTCATTGTTGAGCAATATTTTACAAACAGTGAAGGTTTCGCAGCAACAGTTCACAATTTTCGTACAAAATATGGTCGGAACAGTGATTCAACATTATCAACTGTGAAGAGATTAATTGAAAAATTCACGGATCTGGTGATTTTAAGCACTCTGGCCGCCCTTCTACAAATCGTTCAACAAAATACATCGAAGTAGTTCATGAAAATGTTGCTGAAAGTTGAGGAGCATACAGGGCGCAGAATTAATGCGTCGAAGATATATAAAAAAAAAAAGTTATTTACAAGAATTGTGGCCAACTTAAAACTGTATATTTAAAAATTATTTCCGTATATACAGAGTGTTACGTATTACCAGGGTGAACCAAACATACTATTTTTTAAATGGGACACCCTAAATATTATTTCAAATTTAGATTAAGCTCATTTCTCCCATGCTTCCAATATAGGGTTTAATTATGTTATACAGGGTATTTCACAAGTTATGGTCAATTGTATACGAGATTCATTCCCATTTCAGCGTCCTGTATACCCCAAACAGAACAACTTGACAATAATTTTTTGCAGGCATAACTGATATTGGTACAGTTTTAGCAGAAAGTGCTATTTCTTTATTATTGCAACAGTTGAATATAGGGCGAGCAAAAACTCGAGCATATAAGTTTCTCAATTTTTTTAAATGAATCACCCTGTATTTTATTTTAAAAACTAAAAATACACCTTTGTGTTCCTTCATTTTTATGAAGCATTCCCTATAGCTAAATCATTAATTTGTGAGATATTTACCATTTAATAACAAAAATAGAGTTTTAAAAATTCGTATTATAACCAGTTGGTTAATATTATAAAAATTTCGACTTAACAACGAATATTTTGTAATATTTTATAACAATTTGTCATACTGTCATTTGCCCACGGCTAACTTGTTATAATAAGAATTTTTTTAAAACTCTCTTGTTATTAAATTGTAAATATCTCAGAAATTAATGATATTTTAGCTATTGGAAATGTTTTATAAAAATGAAAGAACAAAAAGTGAATTTGTTTTTAAAATAAAATACAGGGTAACTCATTTAAAAACATTAAGAAAATTATGTGCTCGAGTTTTGGCTCGCCCTATATTCAACTGTTGCAATAATACAGAAATAGCAATTTTTTGTAAAACTGTATCAATATCAAAAAGTTATGCCTGCAAAAAATTAATGTTAAGTTGTTCGGTTTAGCGTTACAGTACGCTGAAGTGGGAATTATTCTCGCATACAATTGACCATAACCTTTGAAATACCATGTATAACATAAATAAACCCTATATTGGAAGCATGGGAGAGATGAGCTTAATCTAAATTTAAAATAATATATAGGGTGTCCCATTTAAAAAAATAGTATGTTTGGTTCACCCTGGTAATACGTAACACCCTGTATATACGAAAATAATTTTAAAATGCGCAATTTTAAGTCGGCTACAATTCTTCTAAATAACTTTTTTTGATATCCTCTATAATAAAGGAGATATCGTATTTCAAAGTACTTATGCCACACCCTGTACATATTGGGCAGTGTGGTCAAGAGTTGAACATTTCGAGAAGCTCTACAGCGTATTCTCAGGGAAGATTTGCATCTTTATGCTTAGAAAGTTCAATTGACTCAAGAACTGAAACCTACTGACCACGAAGAACGAAGAGAATTCGCTGAATGGATTATGGAACAAGTGAATGCTGATGTTTCGAACAAAATCATCATCACTTCGTTAATCGACAAAATTGTCGCATTTGGGAATCAGAAAATACACGAGTGATTGTTGAAAAACAAATGCCTCTACAACATGTTTGGTGGGGATTTTGGGATGGAAGCATCATCGGACCATTTTTCCTCAACAATGCGGCTGGGTAGGCAATAACAGTTAATGGTACCCGCTATCTCGCATTGATAATCCAGTTTTTTGTGCCTAAATTGCAAAATATGGATGTAGACGACATGTGGTCTCAACAAGACGGTGTCACATGCCATACAGACCGAGAAACAATTCAATTACTGCATAACTTTTTTCTTTGGGTTCTTTTGAAGTCTAAGGTTTATGCCAACAGGCCCACGACCACCCATGTCCTGAAGAAGGAAATTAAGCGCTGTATCTACGAAATTCAGCTGCATTTATTCAAAATGGTGATAGAAAAATTCCATAGTAAACCTAACCCTATACAAAAAAAAATTACAATTTTTAATTAAAAACCTCTGTTTTCTATCTACATTAGCTCTTGCCTGAATTTCAGGATAGCCTTTAATTAAAAAAATTACGTATTAAAAATATTAGACAAATGAATAACATTTATGTTATATTCCATGACATACAGTTTTCTATTATTTGATGGTAGGTAAATATGTAATACGTTACCAATTAAAATAAAATATTTCATACCTTTAGATGTATCCAAAATTAAATAGTTCAATTTAATACGAAATGTATTTTTTATCTATGACAAAATTATTATTACTATTCCCCTTGGATTCGTATCTACCTCACTGCTTGAAAAAGCGCGGGACTGTTCTTACGCCTGCCTATCTGATGGACTTTTCAAATGGAGCATTGAATTAGAAGTAATATTCCAAATGGCTCGTATTTCCAGTTGCGTGGTCTATTTAACATTAATTTCCAGCTACATTTGTTGCGAGACAATGGGGCTATGGCGCATACATTTCCGCCCTGTAAAATATGGCGCTGATTCATTGTTGTCGAATGATTTCGTACATAATTCTCAGTATTTTTTAGTTAAGAATTTATCTTAGTTTATTACAACTGCCACATCGTTACAAGGTACGAAAGGTTCTTATTATGCAAGGTGACTTTTCATTTTCGAGATATAGCTATTGAATTTTGTGGCAAAAATCTTTTTAAATTAAAAAGAATGGCTGAAGCGGTTTCATTTAAAATTGTCATGTAGTTTTGATTTTTGATGATCCCCAAATATAGTGGGGTACTAAAGGCTTTCTAAACTGTTAAATAAATGCTGAAATTTTGTACCAGGGCTAAAAGGGTGAAAACTTTAATTTAATTGTAGAGTAAAAATAATTATTTTCAAATAATCACTTTATCTATAATCTAAACAAAGCGCGTATTGTGTATATGGATTCTCCCAATTGTTTGTAGCAACTTGAAATAAGCCATATATTTTCATTAATTTTGAACACCCTGTATGTTGAAACCGAAGAGTTTCGTGACACGTGACTTTTAGTTTGTGACGTAGAATTCACCATTAAATACTTGGTTCGTTGCTTTCTACTCCTTTTATTAATGATACTGCCCAAGATCTTTAATGTTCATTAACTGACTTCTCTGGAACGCTTATAATTATACCCTTTTTTTCACAAAATATATTTGCTTTCATTACATTTTAAATAACTATGTTCGTAATAGGCCAAAATATATTAAAATCCCATAAATTATTTTTGACCACAAACTGATATTCAATAAACATATGGAGGAATGCTTAATAGGGACTAGGAGTTTGGTATCTATCTTACGAAGTAGTTAAAGACTTAAAAAATATACGAATATACGAAATATTTAATAGTTTTTCTAACCCCAAATTGGAGAATGCTTGTAATTTGTCTGCAAATTATGACTCCATATAAAATAAATGAAGGTTTCTTTTTAACCAGCAACATTCATGTTGGATGAAAATTACCAAGCTCGAAGGATTTCAACAATTTGAAATATATATATAATACAATATTGAAAATATTTGAGATGAGTTGATTTATAGGTAGAGTTATAACTATTGTAATATTCTTGTACAAGCTTGTTAATACTAATATTGACTCACCTCATGTATTGGCTGCAGAAATTCTAGAGCCAAAATTAGATGCAATAATTTATTTTTTGACCCCTACTCTCGCACTAATATTTTGCAGTTTGCATCAAATATTTATTAATTATAGACCAGGCGGTATCTGTTTTGGTTTGGGTGAAAAAAACGTGGTCTTAACTTTTGGCGGCACAATATGTTAAAAAAAATCGAAAAATGTCATATTTTCCCTACTATTTAATTATGTATTTTTTCAAGAGTTGATTTTAGGCGAAAATGGAAGAGGAAAAAAATGTTTGTAATTAAATTTTTTACAAAACGTGACAAGTTACAAATCGAATGAATCATGATTATGGTAAAAATCGAAAAAATCGCAAAAATGGGGTTAAAAAACAATACTTTTTAGGGAATTTTTTTGGGGTATTTAAATTGGGTATAGAACCTTTATACTTGGCTCAAGAAAACTTCATGTTATGTAGAATTATCACACCTAATTTCATCAAAATCGGTTAGATAGATTTTGCATAATAATTTTGCAATTCAGATTTTGAAAAAAAAATTGCAAATTCTCAAAATTTTGCACAGCAAAAACCAAGGCCCTTAGATACTACTTGACAATTTAATCACGTATAGAAGGGCTCTCAAGCTTTCAACCTTTTTTTGAAAATTTTGAATCCGTCAATTAGGAGAGCTCTGGCGCTTGTTTAAACATTGGTCGAATTTTTGTACTTATAAACAATTAGAACTTTGTGAATATTCAATCAAATCAAATTTTTTAAAGCAGGTTTTAAAAGTTCTTGGAAAGACGCTTCTTTA
>NW_019416362.1:2266025-2289330 GCF_000390285.2 Anoplophora glabripennis | reverse complement strand
TTAGGGAATTTTTTTGGGGTATTTAAATTGGGTATAGGACCTTTATACTTGGCTCAAGAAAACTTCATGTTATGTAGAATTATCACACCTAATTTCATCAAAATCGGTTAGATAGATTTTGCATAATAATTTTGCAATTCAGATTTTGAAAAAAAAATTGCAAATTCTCAAAATTTTGCACAGCAAAAACCAAGGCCCTTAGATACTACTTGACAATTTAATCACGTATAGAAGGGCTCTCAAGCTTTCAACCTTTTTTTGAAAATTTTGAATCCGTCAATTAGGAGAGCTCTGGCGCTTGTTTAAACATTGGTCGAATTTTTGTACTTATAAACAATTAGAATAACTTTGTGAATATTTAAACAAATCAAATTTTTTAAAGCAGGTTTTAAAAGTTCTTGGAAAGACGCTTCTTTAAACAAAAACAGATCGATTGATCAATTAGTTCCGTAGTTATAGACGATTCACTTTCGAGCAGGCCGAAACGGCTGCGCTCTCTGCTTCTCGCACCACCCCCACCCGTACGATTTTATTGAATTTCTCGCTTGGATAAATAAACACGTTTTAAAGTAGGTTGCCAACGAAGATAAGTATTGTAATCTTAGATCTGGTAAGTACGCGGAATACCAAAGGTATTTTTCGAAAAATTAGCCCGGATGTCCCAGTACATTTAGTGTAAATGACGGTTAACTTTGATCGGCTATAACTACGTAACTAAATGATCATCTATGTGTTTTTGTTTTAAAGTTTCATGTTTTTGTTTTAATTATTTTTTGTACTTTCCTCTCTTGTGTTTATCTCTGTATTTTATTCATCTTTTAAAAGAGTCTTGTCCACTTAGGTGAATTAAAAATATGTATAAACTTATTCACTCACTTAGTGTTTATGTAATTATTGTGGTAGAAAAGGTACTTGTAAAGTATTTTATCACAACTGCGAATTACATATATACTGATGCAAAAATTCTTCCAAACAAAGAATTATCCGTTAGATCGAATCGATGATTCTATAAAAAAAATGTCTAATTAAATATTAAATTAGAAAACCAAAATAACCGCTGCGTAAGTTTATTTCTGAACTGTTCCTTGATTAATGTTATAAAAAAGCATAATATGTAAAGGTTAACGAAACGAACCTATGACCTTTTCAGCGGGCATTGAGTGAAATAATAAATTCTGTTCTCCAACGGTATCGTAATAAAATGTGTTAATTTTGTTTTCTGCTGGGAGTCCCGAACCATCTCTGCACCATGTGGCGAATTTTAATATGGCCAAGAGTTGAGATAGGTTTTTCTAATTTAGCCAAGTTACGGTACACAGGAAATCAATTTATAATTACAATACATAAAAGTTTAGTCGAAAATTATCTTCAAAGTATTCCAAATCGGAGTTTTAATTAAAATAACTATAATAATCCGTATGTATGTATTTCGAAAACGTCAATCATATTGCAGTCAATTTCCCTCAGAAAGCGTCACTTCTAGAAAATTCAAAAAAATTATCAAAATGTGAATTTATTTTCAAAGTAAAATTCAGGGTATTTTTTAAGTAAGTTTGTTCCTTGGAAAGGGCGAGGGCACGAATATAAGCAACTTTTATTAAGTAACTGATGGTTTGAAACATTATGTTTTAAATTGAAAAAAAAAGATTTATATGAAGGTTTGAACAAATATAAAGCTGTGCCTGGTGCGACAGAAAACTATTCCTTTGATCACAATTGAATACCTCAGGCACAAGTCGGCATGAAAAACGTATAGAAACCATGTTCGAACAACAAAAAGCACAGAAAATAATCTAAATTATAAAAACAAGCATGAAATACAACTACCAACTAATTGCAACTACAAAACAATAATTTGCATTTTTTTATAAGTCTAGATCCCAAAATAATTAATACTATACTAATAATAATACCGTGGAACTACTATTTAGTCCTTTAGAGTGTCCTTCGGCGAGTTTAGATAGATTTATGGCTAACATTACCAGAAAACAAACCAATCGAAGTAGAGATTAGCCATTTATAAAAAGGAAACTAATATTAATATAAATAACAGTTTTTAAATTAAATGGAATCCGTAACAATGTATTAAATGAAAGGCGAGGAACAATGCATAATTATTGATTGATTAAAAACATATATTTTTAAATATGAAAGCCACAATTTTAAACTGATAGTTTTATATTGAACAAATTAATAAAAATGTGTACGTCAATAAATTACAACAGACAGTTTCGTTTGCGTTTGTACTATCCAATTTAAATACTAATGACTACACAAAATAAAATGAAATTTTGATTTAAATTAATTATGATTAATTAATTGGTGATAAAACGTTCCTATAAATTAAAAGAGATATATAAAATTTTAAATTAATGGAAAATAAAAAAGCAATTTTCAGAGCTAATTAAGCATAATTAAGAACAATTATTATTATCCGCAACGATGTTCCAAATGTGTTTAGAAATAGTGTACAAATAATTTTTCATTCCATGAGATGTGAAAATAAAATGCTTTTTACAAATTTCCTTTACATATAGTGCCAACTAAAAATCCCTAAATCTTAGCATTATCAATATTAATGACATGTTTACAATGAACACATTTAAAAAAAACTGACATTTTCTTATTATAATAATTAATAGTAATTACTATCTTAAATGCATTGTTGTTACTGCGAGAGTTGGCAAAAAAACCACATCCGTAAGTATCTGTAGTTTCCAACTCCATTAAAATATGGAACAAAATGAAATAAAACTTACCGATTCTAGAGAAAATGTTGAAATTGATCCCTATTAGCGCGGATACAGGCATGGGCACCGACGCACCCAATTTTGGCGAATATTTTCCCAAATTCCAGGTATTCCTTAATTGTGTCAACAGCTTCAAGTATACGGTTTCGCAATTCTTCCACCGTAGCAATTGGAATATTGTAAACTAATGATTTCAAGTGACTCCAATTCATTGGAGTTAGATCGGGTGACCGATGTGGCCACGGCACAGGACCAAAGCGTCTAATCCATCGCTGAGGAAACATTTCATTCAATAGTGTCGTTACTTCTCGAATACTGTGTGGAGGTGCCTCATCATGAAGATAAAACATGCGTGCCCGAACTTGTAATACCACGTCGTCCAATATTCAGGCAACCGGTTCTCCAAAATAGCATATTATGTTGGTCCATTTAGTCGTCCTTCAAAGAAATAGGGACCCACAAGTACATCGCCTATTATGCCAGCCCAAACATTTACCGAGAACCGATGTTGAAAATGAGTTTCCCTAATCGCGTGAGGATTTTCATCGGCCCATATGTGCGTATTATGAAAATTCACCCCATCACGAGTAAATGTCGCTTCATCTGTTACACAAACATAAGCAGGAAAGTCTATTTGATTGGCTCATTGCCGTAAAACCATCTGCAAAAACGCATTCGTTGATCACAATCCGGGTAAAATCTGTCGAACTGGTTGCAGATGATAGGAGTGCAACAGCTGGCGCCTTAAGAAGCGATGTACGGTACGAGATGAGATTCCTACTTGCTGTTCGAGTCGGCTAGTACTAATTGTGGGGTCTTCGTCAAGATTTTCCAACACTGCATCTTCATAATTAAGGTTCCCTTGCTGACCACATCCTTCTCCTCGAGGAATAACATTTCTCGTATCTCGCAGCCGCTGAACGCACTGTAGGATTGTATTTGCACATGAGGGGTGATGTTGTGGCCATCGTTCCTGGTACAACCTAGTCGCCGCAAGTGCATTTTCTCCTGTTGCACCATACACTAACACCATATCGACACGTTCGGAAATATTAAATGCATTGTTTTCTCGGTTCATTGTAACTAGTTTGTGCACAAACTAAAAAATTAAGCAAAGTAAGAAATACGAGTCTTGTTTTTAATGTAATCGGCACGCTATTCTTATTTTTTTACTTTTTATAAAAATCACACTCTCACTATCGTGGAATTACAAAATAAAACAAAATAAAAACTTTTTTCTGGAATTTTTCACTTTTAACAATGATGGGTCTATGGATGATGCTTAGTATTTAATAATAATTAAGCGAATTCAATACAAATACAAAATCAGTTGAATTTTTTGACAATGTAACCTAACCTTCTTTTAGTATTACTAGTTTTAGATTATACCGACTAAAATTATAAGGTTGCATCTTGGGTTGCATAAAAACATTTCCAAAGTTTTTAATAAATAACATAGTCTCGGCCTTCATTTTCGTTGAATAAATGAACATTAATTTACGAAAAAAAAAACGCGAAGATAGAACTTCTTTGTATCAGACTTCTATTACAAATATCATCAGGAAGTTGTAGTTTAATTTTTGTAGATTATACACGCCACACCCTGTATACACAAGTATCATGAAAACTAAAGTATCTATATGGTTTGTTTTTTTAGTATTTTCCTTGATATAGTAAGTCGTTTTTACTATGATCCTTACCTACACATTGTTATTTCCAATGAATAAATTACCAGTATTTCTAATTATATTGTTGAAGATTTCTTTAGAAATAGCTACTACAATTATTTGAATATACCATTATTTAAGGGGGCCTGTGATATCAGATAAGGTAGATAATTTCTATTAAAGTAGGTATTAATTATTACAATGTACTGCATAATGTAACACCAAATCAGGTATGACAAATTCTTTAAAAGGAAAAAGGAAATTACATTAGGTTTCTAAATTTATTTGTACAAGTCCATCTATACCTACGTGAATAATTAACATGTATCAGGACTTTCCTCTTCTTCAGTTCACTGACACTTCATTAATTGGCCGCTTTTTATCTCTCCTTTGTCTCACCGTGCTGAAAAAAAGTGTTTTACATATTTATTACCCAATGAAAGAATATTTTAATTACCCCCATATTAATACATTGCTAATAAGCCCCTAATATCGAACCATCTCATCGCTGCATTGTACGGGGTGGCCCAGTTTATCTGGAATTTGAGGATTCAAGTTAAACAATTAAAAAATATTAATAAAATAGGTGCTCCTATTGTCTTTTATGTTGTACTGACGACTATTTCAAACAATCATAGTCTCTTCTGTTCTTTAAAAACCGTATCTACTCAGAATATTACAATTTTGCGAGGAAATTAGAAATTTATTAGAAAGACAACCCAACTTAAAAAAATCACATAATATTCACTGACGAAGCAACTATTTGAGGAATCGTCAACAGATTTTGGAGCGCAGAAAATCCGCATTGGATGCAAGAAAAACAATGGCCGGAAAAAGTAAATGTTTGGGATGGAATAGTAGGAAATCGCATAATGGGACCTTACTTATATCTTTGAGGGCAATTTGACACACGGCATTTACTTGGATTTTTTGCGTTTTCAGCTGATTTCAGCCTTGGAATTAATTTTTCCTAACCCTAATGAGCACAATATGCCTGCTGGTGATGTCTGGTTCCAACAAGACGGTGCCCCTCCACATTTTCGCCTCGATGTAAGAAATTACATTAATAAAGTTTTCCCAAATCGATAGATAGGCAAAAGAGGGCCGCTTGAATGGCCACCACACTCCCCTGACTTAACCCCACTAGATTTTTTTTGTGGGATTATCTAAAAAGCAAAGTGTATGAGAACAGACCAGACACTATCGAAGGATTGAAAAATGGTATCAAAGAAGAAGTTCGAAACATAACAACAAATGTTATTCAAAATGTAATTAATAACTTTGAACACCGATTTGGACATTGCGCAATGGTTAATGAGGGCCACTTTGAACATTTGCTGTAATAAAATAAAAAGTGGTACCTACTAAATTGTTGTTTTCAGTTATTCATTCCTTCAAATTTGATAACTATGACAAAAAAGTAGGTATAACCTTGTATCGCTGAATTCTTTAGAAGGGCTATCTATTTATACTACAAAATATAGTGTCCTATTAAAAGAAATGTTGGTAATATTATAGGTCTGTCAAATATGACTTAAATAAATAGAAAATATTCCAGAAAAGTGATAATTTCTATTTATTAATTATTGATTTGTTCCAGCGATTTTTTTTTTCAACTAGGAAAGAAATATAAATTTTTTCCATCATTTTGGAACACACTGTATAGTAATACAATGAAGGTGTAAAAATTTTACCAGGTAATCTTGAGTTGAGAAATATGATAATTGGGCCAGATGAATCTTAGCCCAGAACTTGCTACGTTTTGAAAAACATACAACATACAAACAAAGCAAATACGCAAAAAATGTCTGACGTAGTCTAATGAAACAAGATGGAATACTTAACTAAACTAAAGTTAAAGATTAACTGGATCTTGTTTTGGAAATTCAGCAAGTTCATCTGATTCATAATTGTATTTCAAAGAAAAAAGTATCTCTTCTAATTTATTCTAAAAACAAATAATTTTCTTAAAATTATTTTCAGTACAAAATAAGCTTACTTCATTGAAAAGAACTCAAAAAATAGGAAACATATAGTAATTTTTTCTTTCGTTAAGAATCCAGAAAACTATTTGTGGGGAAAATTCGATTTTGTTGAGATAAGGGGCAAACTTCTGCGTCACTAAAGTTTTTGAACTTTTAAGGATTGAATTGTATTTAATTGCTTTACTTTTGTAATAGAAATTTCCATAAATTTTTATAAGAGATATAGTTTTAAAATTATTTTCAGTTAATTCATCTTTGTGCTAAGTTTATTTTAGGCTAAATATTGTTTCTTTATAACATAATTTTCAATGAAACTATAAAATTCCCAATACACTTAGCAGCACTGGAATTATAGGACTTCTAGTCATTAATCTACATCAAACACCTTTCGAGATATTTGGATTTCTGTGATGTGTTTAAAAAATAACACTCTGTAACTTGCAAATAGAGCAACTTTGGACCAAGTTATATTTGACTTAATTACATATTTCGACTTCAAGATTATCTGACAGTATTTGTGTTCCTTTATTTAAATACATATACACCCTGTAAATGTTGAATGTTTCCTTTTATTTAATAATTTTCTATTTACTCCTTCTTAACGATAGTAAACTTTTAACCTTCATAGTGTCCGAAATTTGCTGCTTTGCCTTCTAAAGTGTCCTGTGAAAAACTGGATTTTCCAACGTAATTTCACAATTTCACAAGAACCCTTTGCAAATGTCTTGACTCCAATGGCTTGTACAAAGATTCCATTTCGATGATTGCAAAAAACGTTTATGTGCAATATGAGACTACGAAGATTTACATATTGGCGATACAAGTCTACCAAATCCAATCAAACTTCCAATTCGTCTTTTATCCGTTTTCGAATGAGATATTTTTGCAACTAAAATGGTACCTATCTCTTCTATATCGCCATTACTAATTTTTTGAAGTTTCCTCTGTCAGATTGTCAGACTACAGCAAATGCAAAAATTGCACAAATCTCCAATAAAAAACAGAAAAATTAATAAATCAAAACAACAGTTCTATTTTGAATACCCCTTTAAAAAATTATAAAACCACTCCCTATTAATAAAAAAAAACTTTAATTCTTAGCTTTGAATCCAATCCTTACATATTTTCGGTCACTGAGTGTGACTTCTGTTTGGACCTTACACGTCAGAATTTTTTGTACATCCTTATATATATATGATATATCCTAAAAAGTTCTCACTAGTGGATTCCAGGTTGCTACACTCAATCAACTCTAAAACATTCGACTACAAACATTAAAATTATGTATTTCATTGACCCTTTACCTATACAAATTCTATAACCTTGAAACTCCTTATTCTTAAAATTGTTACTAAAGTATAAAGGATTTGAATTGTGCGCCATTTTCATTCCGAAGAGTTGGCAGCATTGTGCAGGGTCACAAAATTCACTACAAATACAAAGAGTGTGTAGCTGAGACTGTGCACAAATTACGTTATTATTCACTTTCGGAGCACGGTATCAGAAGACAATTTAGGATTTATCAACCACCGTTTAGCCCATATCTTGCAAGCCCAAACAAAATGGACCGCCGTGTACATCGCCTGTATTTAAATTCCGACCTTAAAACTCGTTTTAATGAGCCTCGAATCACAATTTCATTACCTGTTAAAAGAAGATTCGGTCTGTTTACATTTTAACGGAGCTAATCTGCATATAGAATAAGTCCGTGGTGTGCAAGACGCTACACCACACCTCTGCCGAGTAAAAAATGGGTCTCGTTTAGGTGTTGTTTAGATCAGATAAGGAGTTATCGGAGTAGCTTTGTTTAATAGTCAATCATTCCGTCGCTAGGTAATTATACGAATAAATGCAAGCCGAGAGGGCCCAGTAACGGACTGGCGTCAGGGAGATGCGAGGGTTAAGATTAACAGGCCTGCCTGGGCCCTACTTAACATATTAGTTCGTTTAATTACCGGTATATTGATTTTTGAGACGCGGTTACTGCCCGGGGCGACGCGTCGTGATTTTTTTGGGTAGCAGATGTCAAAGGTTTAAAATTAATCTTCTCTGTGTTGGTAATTAAATATTTAAAATAACTTTTTATATTGAAGAGTGTGTTAGAAAATATCCCAGGATTGAACGGGGCGTTTTTTTCTTAATCCTACAAAATGGTGATAGTAGTATATACAGTACTACACAAATGAATGGAATCAATTCATTATTTCAAAAATGGACGTTTGTTGAAAAAAATCCTAAAACACGTCAATTTTAAATTTTGAAAGGCCATCTTGTGATCTACATTTAAGTCATCAGTGTGGACATAATGTCGTAATCGACGATTTTTTTAAATACAAACAGTGGTCATCAGACACCTCATTTGAAAAGTCTTCTAGTCGACTATCCAATGGTATAAATGTTGGTTGAATGTTTATTTCATAGGGTCAAGCAAAATTATGTATTTACTTAAGTAGATTGAAATTACAATAAATGTTCATTCATTGAATTAACGCTAAGGACACCTGGCACAGTTTAAACTTAAGCAGAATCCGATCCTGTTCCCAACGCTTACGAATTCCAATGAAGGCTAGCCTCCATTACGCAAACTGTATGAATCTAGCGTAGCGAGTCGAACTGTGTGTCTCTTATGTGCAAGATATTTAGAGTCTGTAGAAGAATGACCCAAAATGATTGAATCGCTTCATTCTGTTACGTTTATTTTAATTTTAGATTTATCGATTACGAGTAGACCATTGCACTGGTAATTAAATAATATATAGAAAACTAGATATCACTTCATCTTATCGGGCAAGATGGGCTGCTGTTATAGGGCAAGATATGGTATACTCATTTTCATCTTTTTGTGAAAATACGCGTAGTCTGGGCCCCAACTGTACCTTCGGGTTCCCTATTTCATTACTGTTTTCTCTCCAATGTGGTTTGTGGAACTGAAAAGGAATTAGCAGATAACATGTATCCTATTTTTCCCATCAAAACGGCTTCTACCATCATTTTCATTGCCTTTCCATTTCCTTCTGTCCGATTTTTTTTATAATTATGGACCATCCATAAATAATAACAAAATTGATATAAAACTAAAAACACTGTGACGGGTGAGATGGGATATCCCATACCCCGTCTTGCCTGTTGATCCGTTTGATCCGAAATTTAAAATTAAACATAAAATCTATAAGGAATATTTTATAGAAAAACAAGTTTTTACTTATTACTACAGTATTTTATTGTTAAGATTCGCCTAAAGGCCGCAGAAAACTCACAAGTTCTAATACTGTCGCAATACCAAACTTATAATGAAAAAATTTTAGTCCAAACGAGCTAAGTCACTTTTTTGCAATAACAACAACAATTGACTAGCGATCGTGTTGGTACTCGCACGGTTTAGAGCTGTCAAGGCGGCGAGTAGTTCGGTGTTAGAGCGAACGTGGTTGATTCGAATCATGTGACCTAGTATCTTGTCTTGCCCACCACCCCGTTTTACCCAGCTTTTTCTTACCAAATAAGAAAATGTTTGTAAAATTGGTTCAACATAAGATACTATGGGAACTTTGAACACCAATATCCTAATGTTGGACGGGAACAAACTCAGGAAGTGAGAAACGTAGAACCAGAAATTTTAAGCGCCGTTGATTCGGGTACCAGTATTCGAAGATTAGTCACAAGATTTCAAGTATATAATATGTTGTAAAAATCAGATGAGTAAACAGGTTACTTACTTATTTCTGTGTATTTCATTTATCATTACTTATTTATTACTGTTTGAATGTTCTGCTAGATTAGTCGTTGGGTGCTGTTTCATTGTTTTGTTCTTAGTTAAAATAATTAAATTTTGGTTTATGTGGTACGATGGGGCGTCTGGCGAATAACCACTAAATAGAAACAACGCGCCAAAGAGCAGTACCACATTTCCTTTAAAATATTATGAGATTTGACAGCAATATATAGGTATAGCGGTTCCCAAGTGAATAAAGGCAGCTACCAACGCTCGTCGTTGTTTGAAGTCACACTAGCTTGTCCAGCGGCGGGGTATGAAAATTAAAAAAAAAATTAAATCCATTTTCACGATGGAATTCAATAAAACATACTTGCAATACATGGCAATTTTCTGCCTTCTATCAAATGGCATAATCAATTTTTATATATAACGTTTCGTCTTTCCAGGAACGTCATCAACTTCATTCTTTTAAATACGACCTTGGAAATATTATTACATCTTTTGCAAGCCTTCATGACCACCAATACTGTACTGCCTCAGCCCGGATCAGATTCAGACGTTTTGTCTTGAAAAATTCATCTTCAATGTATTCGTTCCAAATTTATCTAAATATTTTATTTACTCAGATTATTATGTTTATTGAATTATCGTACACTCTAAGTGTCGTTAGATCCTGTGAAATCCACCTAGTTTTTTTAAATTAAACTATTACCATCACCTGGTCATACTTAACACGATAAGTTGTGTTAAATGTAAGCATTCCAATTTTAATTTTATTATAACAAATTAATCAAAAAAATACAATTGAACAATCAAAACTCGCAAATTAATATTATACTTTAAAAAATTACAGTAAATGTTCAAAAACATTTCCGTTTTGGTAAATGTTGAAAATGAAGGTAAGCCTAATATGATCGGAATTTATTATACCTGTTACCACAACTGTAAAATAGCATGTCAGATTATTTGTATAAATATCCTGAAAAAATTAGATCGGAATTTTTTTGAAATTTAGATAAAGGAACAAACACATTGCACTGAAAGAAATGCGTTTTATTCTTTATTAGAATTCTATATACCATTATAAGACCATTGTATACTATATGTGACAGTTAAACAGGTGAATATTGGATATAAAACGCGTATTGCTAGCACAGTTGTATAGTGACTATAAACCTTATTCTTTATTAAATTATTGTATAACTAGTATACAACGTTTTTTATACCCTTTACGAAATAATAGCAATAACTGTTATTAAAGTGTTCCATATCGTTATTAGAACATCTAGTACTGGTTATAAGTTTTATAATAATAAATGTATTAAACTGTTGTATACTCTGTATGAGTTAAAAACATATGTCATTAAGTTTTCAGAAATTTTATTGGATAACTGTAATTACAAGCTAAGGTTCTAATGTAAACATACATAAAACATACTTTTAAGCATTAAAAATGATGACAAATCGCTCCCAAAACTGTCCAGTTTATTTTCTTAGCAACGATGCACCCGTATTTTCTTGTATTACATGAGAATTTGCACTATAACTCTTCCACCTTAAGAATGAAGCATCCCCAGAAAGGTTGAGCTTCTTTCCATATAATTTTATTTCCTCTGGTTGATTGACTTTATACCCATGCTCTTCTTTGTCACCGTTAACCTTCTGTTCCTCCATCTTATGTAAAACTTAACATCAGCGATTTCTAATAGGACCTACAAAATAATAATTTTTAAGATTTAGACAAGATTTACATTTGAAAAAACAAAACAATTACAAGCCATAAAACAGTTAGATACTTACATAATAATTTTCCATTTCACACAACGCGATATGATCATGTATCCCACAAAACATGTGCATATACTGTCCATTTTCATCAAACTAGACGTGTGTAAGTCGATGCACAGCGGACTGTCGGAAATTTTACGATTGTTGTATTTTCTCTTCTTGAGTAAAGATAATAAAGACGTTGTGGTTTTGTGTGTTTATTTTGACAATGATTGAACATGTATGGACAATAAAAGTGGACTGTATAAGATAGTTGAGTACCGTTCTGCTTCATGCATAGCATGCTACTGAAATCTTAGAAGGGATGAGCTCGTGCGGCGAACCCTAAATCAGCGGCTGGAATAGCCAGGTTTCTTATTGAGTCGGCGCACTTCGCTCTCGGGTCTGACATATGATTATTATTACAAGACTATGAATATAACTTAACAACGATCATAACCGATTATGCACCGAGAGGTGACGATCACTTAACCATTATAAGATGCGTTTTACACGTTAAAAACGGAAACATATTCAGTATAAGAACGAATAATTCTGTTAATACAATTGTTATATACAAATTCGGATACTGGTCTTTATACAACAAATCTTCCCTACTATACAACTGGAATATAAAGTCTATAACACCTAATAATGTATAAGTAATTCATTATAACCTTTATTTCATAGATGCATAAGGTGTATTAAGCACCTTCCAGTTAAACTGATTGAATAATTAGTATGGAGATGATTGCTTTTTTTAATAAAAGTTGTATATTGTTTATAAAAGTTTTAATATGCGCTATACACATTATTCTAGATAAACAGTTTAATAAGCCCATTTATTTCAGTGTGAAGATAATTTTTTGAGATAAAACGTCTGAATCTAATTCAGGCTGAGGCAGTACAGTATTGGTGGTCATAAGGCTTATAAGAAATGTAATAACACTTCCTGAATCGTATTTAAAAAAATGAAGCTGATGATGGTCCTGGAAAGACGAACCGTTATGTATAAAAATTGATTATGCCATTTAATAGGGGGCAGAAAGTTGTTATGAGAAAATGTTCTTATTTCAATATCACCTCAAACAAGGCTGAAATTGAACAATATAGGATGTCCAAAATTTCGTTTTCTTTCAAATATTTCGAAAACTAATCGTATTAGCCTTGATTTTTTTGAGGCATAGTGTTGGTCCTCTGATTACGCAACATTGCCCCCATTTAAGTTAGTTCGTATCTCCTACCGTTTCCGAGATCCCTGTAGTGAAATACAATTTTTTTTCCAAAAATTTAATACACTCTATCTTGGAAACAGAGCCGCTTAAGACTTGTGTTCATAAGAACTTTTTCCTCAAATGAACTGATGATTCTCCCGCTTTATTATCGAAACGTGTTTAAAGTCCACCCTGTATACATTTCTCCGTACATAATTTAAAAATGTTTTTGTACACTGTGAAAGAGATGTAACCGAGAGAAAATTCCTTCTGCAATATACCGGCGAAATATGTGAGCAGCTGCCTTTGTTGCAAATTAAGGAGGAAGCACTCGTCTGTTTGCCGCAGACATTTTCGTTCCCAAACGTAAAAATGTTCCATTATCCTCCCGAAAAGTTCTTGGAACACTTAAGCTTCCAGTCCGTCGCTGGCCGCCCGACACTTATTAGATCAAAGGGTGTAGTCTCATTTAAATACTCACCGCGGTTATATAAAATTTAAATTTACAGGTGCTTTAACAAGTACTAAAATATCGCCAGTGCTAATAAAACGCGTCGTCCGCCGTAAAACTTTTAAAGGATGTTGTAAACATGCCACCATTAACGCATTTATTGTCATATTACGCCGCTAGTGATGCGGCTGTAAATAAAATATTTCCGAAGATTTTCATTGTTGTCGAACTGGATTTAACAAATGAGGTTTTTAAAGAGATTTACGATGGAAGTATTGAAGTAAATAGATATAACTTGGACGTTCGTTAAACGATGGCACGTAGCCAACAAAGTAACACTGAATATGATAATTTCATTAAAAAAAAATAATCTTTTTGCTGTATTTTGCTGTGTGGTTCTAAATTCTCCTGATATTTTTGAGATCATAAAAATTCTTTATTGCATAAACGGCTTCCTTAAAAACACGAGAGAAATAAAGAAACTGTTAACACGTGTGTCTTACAATCTTTTATTTTCGATCATATTAAATCTCCTAAGAAATGGTTGAATGGTTGAATGATGGGTTGGTTGCCACGTCATTTGTTTTAAAAAATGCTCCAGATGATAAGTTCTTATTAATGAAAGTGGTACTAATATTTGGTTTAAATAGGCATGTCGGCGAGCAAAATTGTGCAGTTGTGCTGTTAAAGATATAGAAGATACGGGGAAAATTTTGGTTATAACTTTATATGACACCAAAACCAAAAGGAAACGTGTATTTACTGTAGGATCAGAGTGCAACGGATATGAAATTTATTATAAGTATTTACAATTGAGACCCAAAGAAGTAAAACCCAATATATATTTTTTTTCATTTACTATAATCACGGTAAGTGTAATACAGCCAGTTGGCATTAACAGTTTCGCAAAAATTCCCCAAAGAGTTGTAGGATACTTAAAACTCCCAGATACATCCACTTACACTGGAGGATGTCTGCCACCTTCCTCGCTGACAGTGGAACTGATATACAAACACTTAAAAGACATGAAGGATGAAATCTACTAGTGTGACTGAAGGGTATATCGAGGAAACCATCGTCAATAAGTTGAAAATTTCAAAAAGTATATTTCATCAGCAAGAACTAGTGGTACCTCAAGATCATTCACGAATGTAGATAGAGAATCATAACACAGTCCCACAAAAAAAAAGTATCGGATCTGGTATTCAGACCCATGTATTTCCATGCACTTTTTTCCGCTGAATCCGAATATGCCTTCAGATTTGGCCCAACGGGTCTGAGTTTTCGGGAAAATTAAAAAAACTGGTCAAAATTCACAAAAAAAACGTCATTTACGATCGACGAAAGTTATAAAAAGTCAAATTATTCTACCCGTTCACTAGACGTATGATTTTTCATTCGTTTAATTCCAATTTATCATCATAGAGTCAGACAGGCTTCAATTTCATTGAAAAACAGAAAATGGATCAAAAACTCCATTTTCATGGCATAATTTGTGTTGCAGAGTTCTGGATCCACCTTTTATCCACCCACCCATTTATGAATTCATACATCTTTCTGTCCAGTAGTTCATGCATGAATACGCATATTTATTCATCCACCTGTACCACTATCCATTTACTTTTTGTACTGAGAGATAAATTAACAGCCTAGAAGATTGAGAATGCAATAAAACTTATAGAATACTCTACTTTCTAAACAAAAGAAAACGATATCTACAAATCATTCTTATTTTTGTTGCTATATCGTGTTCTCTTTTCTTCAAAGGATCTATGCAAAGGGTTAGGCTTTCGTTTAGTCCCTCTATTTTTCGTTTTTCTTTTTAACAACCAACAAAAATCGGCCATCGTGTTGTGATCCCATCTTCCTTGATATCGCTATTCTATAACTTTCATATCCTGATGAGATCGTTCGCCTTGTTCTTCGCTATAATCTCTAAGATTTTCAGAAAACCAATCCAGATGTGAATGAAGGAAGTGCAACTTGTAGTCCATCAAACATCCCAGGTCTTGGAAGTCTTTTATCAATTTTAATACAATTTCTTCGTTATTAGGACTCATGTTGTTTCCTAAAAAATTTGCCACTACAACTTTGAAACCAGTCCAACCACTCTTCTCAACGCTACTCATTGTAGTGATGAATGTTGCATCCTTGAACAATGTCCGAATCTAAGGTCCATCGAATACACCTTCTTTCAATTTCGCCTCAGAAATATTCGGAAATTTTCGCCCTTTATATATATAGGGTGAAAAATTGTTGGTTGTTAAAAAGAGAAACGAAAAACGTAACGAGAACATGTTATAGCAACAAAAATAAGAAATTTATAGATATCGTTTTTTTTTTTTGTTTAGAAAGTAGAGTATTCTACAAGTTTTATTGCATTCTCAATCTTCTAGGCTGGTATCTCATCTCTCAGCACAAAAAGTAGATGGATAGATGGGTGGATGGGTGGGTTTTATAGGTGATACAGGTGGATGGATAAATATGCGTATTCATGCATGAACGACTGGATAGAAAGATGTATGAATTCATAAATGGGTGGGTGGATAAAAAGATGGATCCAGAACTCTGCAACACGAATTATGCCATGAACATGGCGTTTTTAAGCATTTTCATATATTTTCTGTTTTTGAATGAAATTGGACCAGCCGAGTGAAAAATCATACGTCTAGTGAGCTGGTAGAATAATTTGCTTTGATCGTAAATGATGTTTTTTGTGAATTTTGACTGGTTTTTTGAATTTTCCCGAAAACCCGTTGGGCCAAATCTGAAGGCAGATTCGGATTCAGTGGAAAAAATACAAGGTAATACATGGGTCTGAATACCAGATCCGATACTTTTTGTTTTTTTGTGGGGCTGTGTAATGGTTTTTAGGAAGAACAAGTAGAATTGAATCATTTAACCCCCGTGGAACAGTTATTATCAGCTGATCCGTCAGCTAGGGTACAGTTTTGTCAATCTGTGGTCAATAAGAAACAATCCTTACTCTATTTTTTCAAAAAGAGTTTTGTTTATGGACGAACCTACTTTTCCGCACCGAATAATTTTTAATTGCAGCAACGTGGAAACCTGAAAAGCCACATTTAATAAGTCACAGGCATTTTCAACATGAATTTTCGATTTACATTTTATGCGAGTGTAGTAGTGAAATTAATTAAATTTTTTGGTGTTTGGACGAAGTGAATATAAAGAACGACGAAGTACCAGCTTATTTTAATACCTGGTATAAAATAACAATCAGTGCGTACTACTACGCATATGCGTACTCTCATAGGCGTCTATGCTAGCTAGTGTATCGAAATTCGATAAAGGAAACGTCCTATCCCTTCGTCGTGATATTTAAAGCAGTCGTGTTAATTGATTTCATCGGGAAAAATACCTGAAGCCTCATTTATTACAAAGACAAATGGCTACTAGAATCTACAGAATATATAAAGGTAGGTGAATTCTTAAGTGAAGAAAAATGATACCAAAGGGTAATTATTTCAGAAACTCACATCTGTTACTCTTGTCAGATAGCGGTCATTAATATTAAAAAATTACAAATTTTAATTAACGGATATTCATTACTTTTACAAGAATTTCACGGTCATCTTTTAAACAAAATTTTAAACACGTCGTCTAGGTGTCATCTGCTATAAATCAATTCTAAGAAGTTATTTCTGGTAGGAATAATTGAATTGTGTTAAAAATAAATCAGTTTATATTTGATTTACCTCCTTTTTGCTTGATATTTTGTACACTTTATTAACAATGCACAAAACGTCGATCACATTAGAACATCACACATGATATCTCTATATTGTAGAGAAATGTTTTAACATTAAATATTTCTATAGTTGTCTGTTATGTAAAGTAAATACTTTGTAATTTATTGACGCACTGTGATTAATACCATGTAGTGAGTGTAATCATTTATATATAATCTAAAAACAACACACATGGTAGTGTTTGTATATTAACTGTGAATAATTTACCTATTTGATTTCAATCCTACCGCTCATTTATTTATGTTTAAGTATTGTCATCGCCATTACTGCCGTATTATTAGTTACATTATATATAAATTTGTAATTACCCCCTTGATTCGATTCCAGAACTGTTGCATATTATATAATAATTTTACTGCTATAGAATAACTAGCAATTAATTTAAATCAATAATTGCTTTATAATTAATTAATTAAAGAAAGGAAAAGTCAATAAAAGACGTAACTGAAGCAGTAACAAGATGCTTACAGAGGAGTCTTGCTACACCATACTAAAAAAATTTAGAAATAATTAATTTTATCCTACTTTCATATTTCGATAAACCAATAGCTTTTTTGTGTAGTTGTGTGAAATGGTTATTTACAGTACTCTATTATCCATGGGTTACTTTTGGTCGATCTACAACAACAATATTGCCACTGAATCCACCAAAAAGTCTTTAGATCAAATTAATGTTACATAAATCTATCAGAGCTATCAAGGTTTGTAGAGCTTTAGAAATTCTTTCCTAACTCACCGCTTTGAAGAGCCTTTTAGTAGTTTGTTCCCAAAAATGTTTACCTCCAGTGAGATTCACACTGAAAGATTATATGGGCGGCTGATTCAGCTCCCACATTTCATGGTTTACAAATGGGTTTCATCATTTTATAGGTCCATTATGTGTAGATGATATCTTATTGAATTCTGCTTAGTTGCAATATACTCATCAACAAGTTTCTTCGATGATTGATTTTTGCATGGGTATGTGGTCCCAATACGACTGGTGTTGTAGTTCCATCCAGTCAGTTATAGTATCGCATACCATGATTTTTCCAAATTCCAAATGCAGGTTTAAAACTTGTTAAAGTTCATGCAAATCCCTTTCTTACTAGGGAATCTATTTCGTCAATGTCCAGTATTGGCTCATGCTCTGGAACTTATTTAAGTGTGTAGAGATTAAGAATGAATTGGAGTCAATTCCAACCAGTATCAATGTGATATTTTGTCTTATTGGAGCCTCTGTTTGGCTATTGGTGTAGATAATGATCTTTCCGCCTTTATATCCCCTCCTGATGTTCTTGCATTGTATTCAAGACACATACATGTTTTGATTCTAGAGCTTGTAACAAATGTCCTACTCCAGTAGCATCGTCAAAGCACCACAAGTTCAGTGTCTTAATGTTCAAACTTGGAAGCATGTAAGGACTGTTCATCTTTAGTTGAGGACTTGTTATTATTTCTGTTATACTGGATTGTCTTTGTGCTATTGATTGACACCAGTTGTCATAACATTTCAGTTATGTGTTTCCACTTAAATAAAATAGTCTACAGGCGGAAAATTCTTTGGAGCTTAGCTAACTTCAGTTGTATCATTCTTTGACATGGTTTTGACCACAAGACTAGAGAGCTATATGGGTCTAACCACAACCACATATCATGGATTTAGTCCTCAAACTTTTGCTACTGTCTGTTTGGTCGCCATTAAAGACATTTTTCTCTTGTTGCAGGTTTCTTGAATATGCCCATGCCTATCTTGCAGTCTAGAGTTATTCCTCAGTATTTTACCTCTTGCCTTATTCGAAATCGTGTACCAGAAAGCTTAAAAGTTTAGATCCTATTAAAAAATATAACTGTAAATGTTCAGTATCGCATTTATAAACCAATTGATGATTGATTAATATCCGGTAATCTGCAGGGGTTAGTATACATTCACACCCATATCTAAAATTATATTAAATTAATCATTATAAAATATTCGAACACTTTCTGTTATAAACTGACGATTTTGATATATAAATGCAGTACAACTTCCGTTACATTACTTTTACATTGGCAAGCTGTCACTTGTCCAAGTTGCCAGTACCAACAGAGGGCAATAATAACAACTTGTGGATAAATCTATAATACACTTTAAGAGCAACGAAACACCAATGCAAGTACCTTACACTATTGATGAATCAGTTGGAGCTATTCTGTCTATTAGAAGCACGGAATCGATCTTTATTTGTCTTCATAGTTGAAATAATTCTCAAGCGCAAATTCTCACACATTACCTCTTCTGATGTGGCAAAACAGTTAAGAATTAAATTAATTAAAGGATTAGAGTAGGAAATTAAGGAATTAAAGCAAGCATTTTATTGTAATTAACACACCCAAACAATTTGTTTTCAAGCACGTTTCGTCAATTGTCTCCTTCCTACACAGAATTGTAAAAAAATTTATATTGATAGATACAATTATGTGATAAAATCAGAGTTTTCACAACAGCTTGAATGGCGTGTAACTGAATGTTACCAGCTTCAGAATCTGTTCACTTCCATGTACGTTTTGTAAACATATATCGTATCATCCGAGTTCAAAGCACCCACCAGTTAACAGAGTCTGTCGAAACGAAGATTTGTTGTTTTAGATTAAATTACTGTGGTGTTTAGAAAACTATTTATCACAGAATATCATATGCCTTTTTATTTGTTCAGGAGATACTATCTGGTGCTCATTTAAAATTCCAATAAGTTGGTACAAGATTATAGGGACCCCGTCCCTCTCATTTTTTACGGCAACTGATTTACTAAACACACCTCATGTCTCCCAATATGACCAATATGTATAGAGTAAATATTTGGGTAAATATAATTTGAATATATTTGAATTCTTACCAGAATTGAGATGTTAAATAAGAAGGGCCATTCTTGAAACAAAATTTTAGAATGCGTTTGTTGTCTATTCAACTGTACCTACATACCTTGATGTTTTCTGTACAAGTGTAAACCAGTAGTTGTTTGTAAATATCTAAAATAGAATTCAACACTAAGAAAATATAACGATATTTAAGTGGTTTTAAATTACGATCAGTTTTTCATATTTGCTCAGTATTATAATATACTGGGTGTAACGTAAAGGTTGGGAATAAAATAAACGGTGAATTTTTTTGTTTAAAAAATAAATTTTTCTCATATGGAGTTATGCTCTACAAGTCTGCAGGTTTTATTTTCCAAGCTCCAGGGCGCTAAAAAGTTTCAAAAAATTTAGTTCTTCTGCATTAACTTTTGAACATTATAATATAATGGAACGAAATTTAAGCATTAGCTTAATTTGATAATCCCCTAATAACAGGGAAAACATTGACTTTGTAAGTTACTCAGTGGTGTGCGTACGGATTGTACCGTAAGGTTCTTCGAACAAAATTGTGGTACACCACTGGTAAAAACATTTTTTTAAATAATTTTTTATGATCCACATTTTATTTTAAACAAAATTACCCACTTGCATTTTATTTCTAGCTCTTGTAATTTTCCGTAAATAAAACTTTTGTAAATACCATTTTTTCCCACTGCTAACATTGGAAAATAAAAATAACAAAAACATTATGAAGTATGCTTTGACTTGGCCACCGAACATGGTCAAATAGGCATTGAAAAAAGACTTTTGCATTGAAAATGATATTAAAAAACTAAATTTTTTGAAATTTTTTAGCGCCCTGTAGCTTTGAAAAGAAAACCCGTAGAACATAACTTTATATAATAAATATTTATTTTTTTTAAATAAAAAATCCACCGTTTAATTTATTCCCACCCTTTACGCTGCACCCTGTATGTAATATAATATTATGTAGTTTAGACTTTAGAGACTTAATAAAAAGGGTAAATAAAAATATAATTCATACAGTCATTTGAGTAAGCATTTGACAATGTCGTTTTTTTGAAGATGTCATCCTTTTCCTTAATTTTAATTTATATACTTATAATTTTTTTCTGTTAATGTTTGTAACGAAAAGGGAAGCTGCGTGATGAAACAATCCCAAGTAAAATACGAAAACAAGATCTCTTTGTAATAACTGTTTTTTACGTGATCAAACTTTGTCAAAGATGAAAGCAGAAATATAAGATGTGCCTTTATTCAACTATGGAATAAGATTTTGATTACGTCATTTCGTCTATCAGCAGCTTATTCATCATTTTTTTTATAAACGCTATTAAAATTAATATTTAACTACTTTTATTATAGATTTAATTCTATTATAATTTTGTTTCCGTTAAGATTCGTTTATTTTTTGAAAACTTAAGAAAGCTTATGAAATATAATTATATTAAACAATATACATATACAGTATAATTAAAATTAATAACAAAAGCATATTTGAGGAAAAATAACATTAACGATGAGTTTCCCAGTCCGAAACGTCACTAAACTATAACATATTATACATCATTGAAGAAAACAAGGGTACAACAATATTAATAGGTTTGAGCTTAGGAAAATTACACTGATGATGGTTGCTGAAAGACGAAACGTTGCAATAAAAAATCTGATTCCATATTCGAATAAAGGATCAAAATGGCATTAAAAAATGTATTTAATGTTTTCTATAGCTTTTCAAATAAAACCAGAAAAACTTAAAATATAAAATGACTACCTACACCTACATAGAAGAATAATAAACACAAATGTAAATGAATTTTGCATAATGTTTTCTAATTAATTTAAAGTATTAAATAATGGGATGAAAAAAATTAATTTCATATAAACATTATATCTTAAAATGGCTCTTTCCTAAATTAGCATATTTCGTACGAATAGAATTTTATCTTATATCTATATTTCATTATACATACTGATTCAAAATTCAGTAAAAAGAATTTAGTGGCGTATTTTTAAGGTCAAAATAAGACTTTTTTTCCTATACATTTTATTAAAGGAAATTTTTTCTTAAAATACACTAAAAAGTCACCCCCTTATTATCCGAAATTACTTACGTAAAACCCTGTCTTGAATTTCCATTCAATTCTGTCTATTTTGTGTGTGAATGTCCTTAGACGTTTATGGAAATACTTTTATCTTTGACTGGGCTGATAAGTGCGAGTGAAGTTAACAAATGGATTACTTTTCTCGCACTGCATCATTAGTTATACACCCTGTACAATTTTATCTGATCCGAAGGTGTAGCACGTATGTATATAGTGGCGCGTATCTAGCATCACACATGATCGATGCCTGGAAAACCTCGACATGGCATTCTTAGCAAGTCTATCACCTGGACTCTTCCACACTTGCCTTATTCAGACAGCGACCATGTCGGATCGTTGTCAACAAATGACCATCTTGGTGCCTTTAAAGAAATCGATGCTGCGTCTGGAAAAACTAGTTTCCTTTACTTAGAAGAACGCGCTTTCTATTGTTTCTGGTATGCCGTAATTTATAGTCAGGGGAATCAGCTACACGGTGGTGGCAAAAATCAACCACCGTCCACGTTTCGGATGTATTATATAATTCACTAAAAAAATATATGTCGCTATAAAATGTAGGTACGAAAAATTATCATATAGTATAAACCGTGTGGGAAAAATATTGTAAGGGTATTTATTTTTATTAAATTTATTAGTTGTTTAGCTACACTATTTAAAATAAAAATTAATAACTGGAAAATTTAGATATTTAAGTTTAATAAATAAGTCTTTATGGAAAGTTACCATTTATTTGTAAATAAAATCAAAAAACCATAAAATCGCTACAAGTGATTAAGAATTAGCAAAATATGGGAAATGTTTGCTAGCAGCACGTATTTACAAAGCAAATAATCCAAATTTACAGAGATTCCCACTGTTTTGAAAATGTGAAGGAAAGGTTTGAATGAACAGCAAATGCGAATTATGAGAAAACTACCAGGAGACATGAAAGTAACAACGATAATATTTAGTTTAAAGTTGTGGCGTCTGCTGTTGAAAATCCAAATATTAGTGCCAGGAAATTAGTAGTAATCTTGGAGTTTTCAAAAGCTTGACAAATAAAATAT
>NW_019416362.1:2239486-2265238 GCF_000390285.2 Anoplophora glabripennis | reverse complement strand
CCATAATGGTGCAGAGAATCCAGTCTCTTGGCCAGCCAAATCGCCAGATCTAAACCCCCTGGACTTCTACGTTTGGGGTTACCTATCTGAAAAGTAAAGTTTACTCTACTCCACCACAACTACTGCAGCGAATAGAAGAGGGGTGTAATGAATTAAAAGAAAACCACCACATGATATTAGTTAGGTAATTCCATTAATCATTAATAGAAATTGTCAGAAATGTATCGATGTGGATGGTTCGCATTTTGAACAATTGCTGCAAATACGTAACGTTAATTTCATTTCTTGTTTAATTGTCGTTGCTTGGTAAATGTATTTTTATTATTATTTTCATTTAAATTGTCCTTATTTGTAAAGATAGTGGATTAAGCCTCCAGGAGAAACTAAAATACACTAGGAACACTACCTCACAGGTGATGTGGAAATAATTTTGTTGATCTGCTTACAAATTGCACTTCCTTTTAAGTATAAACATAAATATTCTTGTAATATTATGGTTTGAAGTGTCTGCCACAAGGGGTTTGTATTTGTATGAATAACTTGAGAACGGTGAATCTTAGGGAAAAATTTCAAGTTACCTTTTTTACGTATTTAGTGCATTAGAATATAAATCCGTTACAATAACTTGCAAAAAATACAGTGGCGTAGTTTTTTTTATAAAAAGAGGGCGGCCCCTGTCCAGTTGTACACCACTGGTTGAACCTTTAGAGCTCATATTTTAGGAAATGTAAGGCTTACTGTCATACATTATCTATACCAAATTTTATTAAGATCGGTTAATAGATTCCGGAGATATAAACAAAAAATCAAATTTTTTTAACAACTTCAACACCCTGTATCTCTAAAACGAGGCCGTTCCAGACCTATGTTTATAAGGCAAACACCTATTATTTTAAAGAGATCTATATGCCCTCGAAGTTTCCTGCATAAAATTCGGACCACCCTGTATATATATTTCACTATACATACTGATTCAAAATTCAGTAAAAAGTATTTAGTGGCGTATTTTTAAGGTCAAAATAAGACTTTTTTTCCTATAAACGTGGGTTCACAAATTCCTAGTTTTCGATATACAGAAGTGTTAAAGTTTTTTATTTTTTTCGATATTTAGAAATAATTTCTAAAGAGATTTGAATGTTGCCATACAACTCGGGATATGGGAGTTTTTTAGAATGCTCAATTTAAATATGTCATTGCTTTTGACGCTGTTTGTAAAGGGATCTATAAGAGTATGCCCGAATTAAATTGACCCTAACCTAAAAAAAGTCTTATTTTGATCTACGCCCCTAAATTCTTTGTACTGAATTTTGAATTAGCTTGTATAGCACTTTTTGGCCAAAATCATAATTTTATGATAAATACATATTTCTACTTGTATCTACCTCAGAAACTGAGTATTTTAGAACATTTTATTAAAGGAAATTTTTTCTTAAAATACACTAAAAAGTCACCCCCTTATTATCCGAAATTACTTACGTAAAACCCTGTCTTGAATTTCCATACAATTCTGTCTATTTTGTGTGTGAATGTCCCTAGACGTTTATGGAAATACTTTTATCTTTGACTGGGCTGATAAGTGCGAGTGAAGTTAACAAATGGATTGCTTTTCTCGCGCTGTATCATTAGTTATACACCCTGTACAATTTTATCTGATCCGAAGGTGTAGCACGTATGTATATAGTGGCGCGTATCTAGCATCACACATGATCGATGCCTGGAAAACCTCGACATGGCATTCTTAGCAAGTCTATCACCTGGACTCTTCCACACTTGCCTTATTCAGACAGCGACCATGTCGGATCGTTGTCAACAAATGACCATCTTGGTGCCTTTAAAGAAATCGATGCTGCGTCTGGAAAAACTAGTTTCCTTTACTTAGAAGAACGCGCTTTCTATTGTTTCTGGTATGCGGTAATTTATAGTCAGGGGAATCATATACACGGTGGTGGCAAAAATCAGCTACCGTCCACGTTTCGGATGTATTTTATGATTCACTCAAAAAATATATAAAATAACTGTCTAAAATATAGGTCGCTATAAAAAGTACGAAAAATGATCATATAGTATACAGCGACCCGCGATCCTCTCTCCGTTGTTTAGGGGTGTTTCGGTGTACATATATCCGGCAACGCTTTGGTTCCGAGATACAGGATGTTAATTGTTTTATAAAAAAATCTGTTTTTTTGTATATTCCAAATGACCAATTAAAATTTGATGCAGGTCATTACATATCTCCAAATTTCGTTTTCCAAATCCCGCGTGATTTCCAATTTCACCATGTGCAGACTCCAGCAGAAAGTAATAGTTGTTGATGCTCGAAGGTGTTTGTTTCTATAAAATGAAAAATACTGAGCGGAAATGAAAATTATCGGCTATGTTTCGAATTGAAATTTTGAAAATTATAAATAGCCTTCAATCAAATGTTTGTAGATTCGATTCTATTTCTGCTAAAATGCTAAAATTGTGTTCCCCTGTATTGTTTACAAACTGGTTATTTTCCTCTAAAATGGAAAATCTCTAAAGTAAAACATACCAAAAGTAAACAATCCAAAAAATGTATCAGATCTTCGTCCGATTAGTCTCATTCCAACTCTATCTAACATTTCTGAAAAAGCAATTTATAATCAAATACTTATATAACTATTGTTGTTCAAATAACATTTTAAACTCCTTTTAGTCTGGCTTCAGAAAGGGCTTCAGTACAACAACCGTTTTAATGTAAACTACATATAATATATTTAGGTTACTTGATTCTGGAAATGCAACAGCATTTATATCACTAGATTTTTCCAAGGCCTTCGACAGGCTAGACCATGCTTTTCTAACTCGAAATTAAGATTTTATGGGTTTGATGACACTTTGTTACAATTTTTCTAATTATACTTAAATAATCACCAACAGATGGTAGGCACTGATAATGAAACGTCCGCGTTATCTTTCATAAGTGCCTCAAGGTCGATTTTAGGACCTATTTTCTTCTTGATTTATACCTGTGATTTATTCACTTGTACGAAGGCGTCTAATATATTGTCTTTTACAAGAAGTTTTGAATGCCTGCTGCAGATTTGTTTATGGTATGAAAAAATATGATCATGTTACTCAAAGATATAATGAACTCAGTTGGCTTAAGATTACCAATTTGTATAAATATATGGCTAATTATATGAAAAAATTACTCAAAAACAATTTGCCGCCTTATTTACGGAACAAACTTTCTTATCGTAGTGACAGGCATAATCTTAATCTAAGGCATGTTTATTTTCTTCAATTACCAAGCTGTAAGTAGCTTTCGAAAAAAATTTAAAAAGTATTTACTTTCCACACAACTAATTTCTTTCTCATTACCCTGTGTTAAGTAGGATTTTATAGTTTTATTTTTTAATGATTTTAAATTTTATTTTATTTTACTTTTTTAATGATTTTTAATATATTTTATTCCCTGTGTACCTACTTTATATGTACAAAAAAATTATCACCTATGTTTCAAATCCAATCGCAAAAACGATTTACGTAAACGACTGCAGACGCCCCAAGTACCAGGAGATGACATCTGGAGAGCCGATGCTGTTGAATTTCACCCGTTTCGTTCTTTTTCGACGAAATTCTGGCTGAGACACGAGATTGATTTGCCTTACATAAATCCAAAATAACAGCTATATTCTATGACAGGAAAAGTCAGCAGTTAGACTCGCCAAATCCGGAGAAGCCAGATATCAAAGTCCATACCGATGAGCAGTGCGCGAGTAATGGCAGAAAAGCCATGAAGCGGAATTTAAGGTCGACTCTGCAATTCGATAACCAGAGAAGTCTCTGACTAATATAATATGTACCTACACGACCCGAATTCTATCATATTCGTTACCTTTCGATACCATGAAAATTGATGTTTGCAGAACCAACTGATGAAATAGCGAAAAGGATTGCCTAATAATAATTTTATCTATCCTCAATATCTTCAAACCATGCAGATTTATTATATCATTTATAATATTTGGATTGATTTAGCCCATCTATTTGCTAGTACTTGTAAATAAAAAGAGTTTTTTATTTGGCTCCCTGTATAAATAGCACAATGTCAGCACCAGACAGTCTGTTTTGCAAAAGCGAATGCAGAAGACAAATAAATATCAAAGTAAATAAAATAGTTATTAAAGCTTGCTGTTGAAGTTGAAGCGTACTTTTGTAATAAGTAAGTTACAATAGTGTATTTTGTTTTCATTGTAGAGTATTTAATTTTGGAAGTTACATTTTGTCTACTGTTTTTATTACACTTTATCAACTTCAAAACGGATTATTATTTTTTAACAAAATGCAGTTACCTTTCACGTAGTACAAGCACTGTTAAAAATTATAACTTACTTTGAGATATTGCCCATTTTATTTGATTTTCAAGACCAAATCATAATCTAATTATCCCTTAACAGAACCAGGTAGTTTAAAGATTTATTAAAAAAAGTCTCTCTTCTAGACAATAAAAGATCGTTTTAATTTGGATTTGTAAANCATTCCTTTGTCGGGAAAAATATTGTAAGGGTATTTATTTTTATTAAATTTATTAGTTGTTTAGCTACACTATTTAAAATAAAAATTAATAACTGGAAAATTTAGATATTTAAGTTTAATAAATGTCTTTATTTGTAAATAAAATTAAAAAAACATAAAATCGCTATAACTGATTAAGAAATAGCAAAATATGGGAAATGTTTGTTAGCAGCACGTATCTACAAAGCAAATAATATAAATTTTATTGCCTGATAGGCGCTCACTGCGTTTTTCCCGACAAAGGAACGGGCGCAAATCCAGTATTTTACATAAAAATGGTTTTTTTTGCAAAAACTACCCAACTTAGGTATAGGGAAAGCTATTAAAAAATTGTAGAGTCTACAGAAAGGCATCTAATGAAATCATAAACACAGGGTGTTCTATTTGAAGAAGTAGAGATTTTTCAAATTTTAAATTATCAGGTTTGGCAGGATTTTCCTTGCCCCCTATATATCGCAGGTCAACTTTTGATACGTTTTTTGAAAGAGCCATCTTCACTCTACAGTTCCTGAAAAAAATAATTTCTAGCTGTCATACAATCATAATTATGTCAACTACTAGAAGTGACGAAACAAGAAAAAAAATAAAAAGTCGATTATCTTGAAAACTATCAAGATTTTAATAGGGATCATAACACAAAGTCCTGTTAATTTTTCACGTAGAATTCGATAACGCCATAAAAAATATAGGTTTCCATTAAAAAAAATTAAGTTGGTACCTGCTCAGGAAAAACTGAACACCCTGTATATGCAAATATATTTTCATTTTGTGCAGCTCAGGAAAGTAGGCAACCCTGTAGAAAAAAAATTAAGTTATATCTTTTATTAACCTAGATATTGGACTTACGCGCACTAGGTGGACACGGTGTATATCCGGCAACGCTTTGGTTCCGAGATACAGGGTGTTAATTGTTTTATAAAAAAAATTGTTTTTTTGTATATTCCAAATGACTTCAATTAAAATTTGATGGAGGTCATTACATAATATATCTCCAAAATTCGAATTGTCGTATTCCACGCGTGATTTCCATATTCACCATGTGCAGAGCCCAGCAGAAAGTAGTTGTTGATGTTCGAAGGTGTTTGTTTGTATAAAATGAAAAATACTGAGCGGAAATGAAAATTATCGGCTATGTTTCGAATTGAAATTTTGAAAATTATAAATAGCCTTCAATCAAATGTTTGTAGATTCGATTCTATTTCTGCTAAAATGTTAAAATTGTGTTCCCCTGTGTTGTTTAGACATTTATTTAAAAAAGTCTCTCTTCTAGACAATAAAAGATCGTTTTAATTTGGATTTGTAAAAGGATACAGTTAACCCTGTAGTACAATGTACCCCATCCGAAAAGACCCGCTTCCTTCGTTATAATGGGTTTCATACCTGTACCGGGGACAAATATTTGTTTAAGTTTATTTAATATAAAAGTAATATCAATAAAGTAAACACACAAGGTGCGCCATACCGAGCCGTACTGTAACCTGTGTGGAAGGAACATTTTTTACGTAGGTGTCTGTTACATGAGATACAAACAACCGCATGAGAATTATGTGGACAAGTTTCAGAATCACCGGGTAAAACAAACAGAACCCAGCCCCGGTTCCTTTATTGACACTTAAATTATTAAATAACGATTTGAGTGCAGCTTACAGATTCAATTCAAACCTACGTCCGCTGTAACGGCGAAATATTACTTGTTTCGAGTGCCCATGTACAATTCTTCGACGGCTTTCTGTAGCAATTTGTCCAGAAATATATATATTTTGGTTTCGACATTTAAGCGAAGTCGCAAAAGAATACGAGATGTGTACAAAATCTAACCCACTAAATGATCCGCTGGTACTAATGCTTGGACACCGTAACAGGCCTGCGTAAGAGGGCGTGCAAGGCGTGCACTACACTCGGGCGGTACGTCCACGGAGGCGGCAAATCAAGTGATCAAATAACATTCAAAGTAATTGTCATAATAATATCTATACCACTTATAGCA
This sequence comes from Anoplophora glabripennis, assembly GCF_000390285.2. NCBI lineage: Eukaryota > Metazoa > Arthropoda > Insecta > Coleoptera > Cerambycidae > Anoplophora > Anoplophora glabripennis. The sequence continues at coordinate 2,258,709 of NW_019416362.1, read as the reverse complement.
TTAGCAATATCATCGCATTATATTAGTATAGTGTTAACAGCGTCATCTATTGGCATCCATCGGAACTAAGATATGAAGCGAGACTCCTATCAGCAGATTTTATATTGTTTTTAGCTTTTTTTTCTCCACTATTTGAAATCATTAACCCTGTTTCTAAAGCCTTTCAGCATCAAAATAATGACTACAAAAAAAATTTACTAGGCAATCTTTTGGTAACAACTGTTTTCAAAAATAAAAGTCGGAAGTCGAAGCGCTATTTCGATGAGTTATCAGAAATTGAGAGAATTTCAAAGCCAGAATCGTACTTCAAAGTCAACATGTACTATTGCTGTTTAGATATATTAATTTCTCAAACTAAAGAAAGATTTTACAGCCTCTATAATCTAATATGTGAAGTCTTACGACCTGATAAATTCTTATCCTTTTCAAACGACATAATCAAAAAGGAATCCGAAAAATTGACTAATAAATATAATAAAGACATGTCAATTGATCTCTGTGAACAATTAATTTCTTTGAAAATCTGTTTAAAATCTGAAATTCAGAAAATTTATTCGATTAAGGAACTCACAGAATTATTGCTGATAAAATTCAATAGCCTTGTCTCCATTTTTCCGGAGATAATAACAGTACGCTTCTTATTTTTGACCCTTCCGGTTACAACTGCAATAGCTGGAAGAAGCTTTTCTAAACTCAAATTGATTAAACATTATGTTAGAACTTATATGGGACAAAACTGACTATCGGACGTATCAATACTGTCCATAGAAACGGAAAATTTTGAAAAACTAATATCGTGTTCAGCTATGGAAATTTAATAAATAAGTTTGAAGAAAAAAAAGGCAAGAAAAGTGATTGATACAGGGCCCATTTAGGACTAGCTACGCGACTGAAACAGACATTGACGGTATTGACTTGTTTAATGAAACCAATTCTTTAAAGTTGCATTTTCCTGAAAACCAATCCGATGATCCACAAACCCTATTGCAATATCTTTTTACTTATGATTTAATTTCATCATTTTCGAACATAGCAATAGCGCTAAGAATATTACTTACTTTGTCGGTTTCAGCTGCATCTGCTGAAAGGTCCTTCAAAGTTGAAAATTATAAAAAACTATTTAAGATCAACAACACACACCAACAAAGATTAAGTAATTTAGCTATAGTTTCAATTGAACATGTAATCTTAGACAGTTTGGATGCAAAAAGATTTATAGCATATTTCGCAACATAAAGGAAGTAAGAGTTAAATTTCTGTATATGGAAGATTTCTAAATTAGTTTAGCATAAGATGGTTTTACACTTAAGTAAAGAAAAATAAGTAACTAATAATAAAAATAAATGGTTAAAGTATTTCTTTTCTTTTTTCACACCCTTATGAGATAAAACTAAATAGCCTTTCTGGCAAGCTTAGTCTAGGTAGTCGTTAGGGGACGGCATAATCGGTACTGCACGCGGGCATCTAAACAGCTAGCGGCGGGCCTGCTCTGTAAAATATCTACATATAATAATAGAGATACATTAGAGCCTACTGTAATATGAGCCATACTAATAATTACGATAAAATTTGACATATATCTACACAGAAAACGTTCTACATACAAGCGAGGAAATGCTAATGCACTTTGTCTTGTTTTGACGTAAATTAAAACAGTATACATTAATTGTGTATTGATGTCCCTCCAAATATTTATACAGTATTTTCCTTGTATACTTTGTCATAAATTATGTATTCTTGCCCCTTTCTGTAAAGTTCTAAGAAACATTTAATGTAGTTTAGGAAAGCAAACAATATAGTTCCAATAACTCGTACAATCTCACAAGAAGTCGTCGACCTTTTCGACGAGTCCCGTCGAACTCGAGAAGAGAAAAAATGGGCAGTCAATTTGGAGAATATTGATTATCGTCATCTTTTCACATCAGTCACAGCCTAACGTTAAATTTGGTTCACTTCATGTGAAAGAAGTTTTTGTCTGCGAGTGATCAATTGTAGATATTTAAAAAAGGGGTTTTGATTTAATTTTAATTCTAAAATTTGTGAATGCAGAATACAAAAGAGAGTTGATTGATTTACAAAGTATTTCTTCAGCCTTTTATTAATATTCACTGTGATTTTTTTTCTTTTGAGCTTTATTATTTTAACACGGAAGAACAACAGGATCCATTTTTTATATTTTTGCACATGACCCTCCACAAATGCTTAATAATAATTATAATAATACCTAGGCTATTAGTTTTCTCTTCGGAATTCTTATTTAATATACAATGTGTTTTACTTTGACCAGGGATCCGCTTCAGTTTTTCGTAAGAAATAATTTTTTGGCAAAAAACTAACCACAGTAAGTAAATAAGAAGAAATACGCTAGGTGAAATAAAGAAATGAAATATTTTTTAATTAATAGTATTATGGAAATCAACTACCCTGCGGACTACATGCACCATCCAGCACTAAATTACATCTACAGCATCTATAAAATTTGAGGGAAAGTATGCAAATTTTTTATAAAACAAAGTAGTAAATATTTATAAACACCAAATGGGTGCAGTTTAAACACACTAGTTATATTTAATTTATTTTATTATGGCTGTCGCGGTTTCGATAAACAAATTGTATAAACGAGAAGTCCAATGAAACCCTAAATCATAGTTATAAAATAATTTTATCTGCTCCCACTATAGTAAATAGACTATTGTTTTTAAGGAGGTGAGTTCGAGTTATATTTTATGAATAAATAAATAGAAGCATTTGATGAACATTACATTTTATTAATTATTATGAATGAACATTTATAGTAATTGTACAGTTATTAAATTTAGTAACATTTATAAAATCTGGATAATTATTCCCCTCACGTTTACTAATTGTCACATATTTCTCAAAATGAATTGACCGCTCCATTTCAGTCACCGGACTCACCGGAGGCTCAATATTATCTGACTGATACATTAAAACAGCATGATGCGACGTACTACTAGAACCTAGAGTTGATGTGTTATTGTAAACAATCCTGCTATTTCATTTTTGTTACTTAACAGCAACATAACTTTCTGCAATTGTGGCTGATTCCTGAACGACTGTGTTAGCCAGTAACGTTGCCGATGTTCTTCGGAATGAATGGTCTGTATATATTTCAGGATGTTCTAGTTTCAAATACAGTGTAATCTTTTTAGGAATCATAGAAAGAGTATTCTTGCCGACTGGTTGGTTGTAACATCTACCTGCTTGATAGCGCATAAAAAGCGTGAAATTTCAGTTTTAATTTCCAATCTAATCTTGATATATTTCTTGAGAATTTCTATGTGAGAAACGGAACCCAGACGAGAAGTATTTATAAACGTACGTGACATACCATTTTTAGAATCTGGAATTGTAACTACAATAATGTCATCGAAACTTTTTAAATTGACGTTGTCCAAAGTAAGTTTGCATAACTCATCATAACTCATCATAACGGCATGCTCCTGCAAATACCTAAGACCGTCACTACCTTCATTAGCAAATATGTATTATCGGGTGCCTGAACGAGAAAATCGTTGACTTGTTCTCTTATAAAAACTTTTAACTCTTTAGGTGTATAGCCGTCATTCTTACGTTTCAAAAATGCTCCCAGCTTGGGGTATTTTGATATATCCACATCCTTCTCTATAAAAATAGTTGACTTAATCATTTGAGTATTCACTCCACAATGTCGCCGGTAACTTTAAAGTTCTGACTTCTCTATGAAATATGCTAGCAGTATCATTTCAGAAACACCAGTATTTTTGTTCTGGCACCATTCTTTGAAATTTCTGTATACTCGTCCGTAGCGCACTTTCGACTTCTCGGGCAATAAAAATTCGCAGGCCGCATTTGCTGCACTTTCTAGTTGAAAATCACTCATTTAGAAATAATAATTTAAAACCAGCAAAATTGCTATTTTTATGAAGCTTTGTTTATAAACACCTGAGAAACGACAAAATCCAAACAACCAAAGCGACTTTGAGTGATTTCGAATAATGTCAAAATGAATTGATTAAGAATTGTCAAAATATAAAATCTAAATTTTATTTCATGAACCATAAAGAATTGTGGGAGCAGATAAAATGTTATGCACCACGCTAGTTAAGTATAATTATTTACTTTACTTTATGGTGTAAGTAACTATTGTTGTGTTCAGCAACAATAACACAATTCATTAATTTTTTGAAATGTTTTTGCAGAGAATAATTATTCTTAAAGTTATTTTATAAATATTATAAATTTAATATGATGGCATACCTGACAAGTTTAGTGCTGTGGCATCATAGAACGTAACTGATTAAGACCACGATCTACCAACAGCAAAGGAACGATTTTTTTTTTGCTAAGCTACCATCAGCAGCAGTGTTTATGACAAGTTGTCTGAATTTAATGTTATTAAAAAACAAATCTGTATAAAATTAAATTAAAAATTAGTTTTACTTATATCAACAACAGAATACAAAAATTACCTCGGGATTAAAGATGTTAAAGACCTACTATTATTTAATTTAATGAAGAAGTATACTTTAGTTCTGATACTTAGGTGTATAAGATATTACAAAAGTATAACAAAATTTAACTAATACTCCTAATACAGCTATCAGTACTATCGCTTTAGGCTTCGCTTCGACAGATCTGTGTTTTCAACTGGAGAGGACAAATTTTCTCATTATTTCCAATTCTAATTACAAAGTCGATGCATTAACGTAACTGTAATTCTATCCTTTGATAAAACTGGATGCCAATGGGATATATAATAACTCATCACGGGTATCAAATTGCAGTTATTCCGGCTCAGCGAATGGGTAAATTCGTAAAAGAAGAAATTGAACGTTCGACGGCGCTGCAATAAATACCAGGCCTTTCACAAAATTACAAGACTTTATTAAACCGTTTGGCACCGTAATTAGATCAGTGGAGTAAAATTGCGACATGGATGAGGACTGAAACTTGGGGATATTATGTCATCACTTCTTTTGATTAAAAAATTTATTAATATTTAAGTCGTACCTCCAAAGAGAAGTTGTGCATTGTAGCCTAGAAAGAAATGTGAACAAACGGCACTTTTAAGTTTCATAAAACTGTAATTTATATTCGACGAATAAGTTTTTTTTTTATAGAAATAAAGGATATAATAGAAATGATTTCAAAATCGCGTTTTTGATTTTGACTCGATGAAATTTGTACCAATTTCTTCAAACATCAGTTGTTGGCTTCCGTGACAATTGCCAATGGTTAAACATTTTCCAGGTTAGTTGCCATGTCGTTGATTTAGAGTCTCTGGTCTGTAAGCTGAAGTGTTAGTTTAGAAATGTTCACGGTACATTGATTATACAGGAGGGATTCTTCTGTAAATTTATAAAAAAAAATTTTAATAAAAGTTTCCTGGAATCATGTGGACCATGCAAAGAAAATATTTTTAACTTTACATGGTGTTCCATTTGGCGTGGGCGCTACATAACTTTGTTATTTTAAATGGAACACCCTGTATATTATCGAATTTTTAAATACTTGGTTAATATTAGGTGGAGTTTATTAAATGTACATAGTGTTTAAAACTTAGTTTTCACAGTTCGTTTTGGCATAAATTACTCTTGTTATCTGTGAGCAAAACGCGTACGTTAATTCAGACTCTGAAATACTGAGACCTACATTTAATAATCTTTTTTTTTTTAAATGGAATGATCCATATTAATAGTCACGGGTGAATGCAAAATTGAATGCCCTTTCGACTGATATAAGGCTGTCCATACTTATCTTTAACAGTTTTCCAGAAAAATCAGGTTATTTTCTAAAGTCCGAGAAAGTAGCTATGAAACAGCGTCAAGAAAGCCTTGCAAAACCACTTTTCTCTCACATTGTATCAGGCCTGGGACTGACAGTGTCAATATTCACTGGCATGTTTAAAAAGTGACTTGACAAACGAAAGTAAACCACTAACAACAACTAAAAGAAAACGCAAAACGAAACAGACTGAAACTCAGAATACGACAAGGAGAAGATTACTTAGACCGCCGATTTACATCTATTGCTCGAAGTGTCCTCCATTTTGATTAATACACAAACGAATTCGGATCTTAAAAAACTGTTCAACATTGGTCAGCATGTCTGGCGTAATTACTTGAAATGCTACTGTAATGCGCTGCGACATATCTGCGGTAGTTGGTGGTGTAACGTAAACTTTGCTTTTTATAAATCCCCATAAAAAGAAATCGTAACTTATCATATCTGGACACCTTGAAGGTTAACTCACTGGTCCCCCGCGCCCAATCCATCTGTTGGGAAAGTTTCGTGTAGAAACTGATGGTCCGCAGCGATATTGTGAGGTGGAGCACCATCATGTTGCATCCACATTCTTCGAAGTGTAGCTAAAGGAATGTCGCCTAACAAATCTTCTAGAGTGTTTGTTAAAAAGTTTAAATAAACTGCTCCAGTTAGATGCTGGTCAAAAAAGAATGGTCCAATGACATGGATTCCCAAAATTGCAAAAGTTGTCCGGAATTGGTGAGGATTTACTGTGTCATAATAATGGCAATTATGACTATTAACGAAACCATTTTTATGCAAAGTAACCTCATCGGGGAACATGACCTGTTTAAAAAAAAATCATCTTGATTTAACATCTCAAGTGCCCACTAACAGAACACCAGTCTCCGCTGAAAGTCTACTTTCAGTAACTCTTGATGTAATTGGATGCGATATATGTGCTGTGCTGTGTTTTGTAAAATCCTATGTATCGACGTTGTACTAATGCAATTGCAAAGCCTTCTTGACGCTGTTACATCGCTACTTTTTCGGACTTTAGAAAAGAACCTGATTTTTATGGAAAACTGTGAGAGTAAAGTATGCACAACCTTATATCAGTCGAAAGGGCATTCAATTTTGCATTCACCCATGACAATTAGTATGGGTCATTCCATTTGAAAAAAAAAGTTTTCCAACTCGTAAGATTATTATTAATTGTAAGTAGGTCTCAGTATTTCCGAGTTTGATTAACGTACACGTTTATACAGGGTGATCCATTTAAAATAACAAAGTTATGTAGCGCTCACGCGAAATGGAACAACCTGTAAAGCTACAAATATTTCCTTTACATAGTCCACATGATTCCAGACAACTTCTATTAAAACCATTTTTTATAATTTTTACAGTTACAGAGTTGCAGAAGAATACCTCTTAGGTGGAACACCATGTATGTCTCCATGGGTATAAAAACATAGAAGCATTCCTGGACTATTTGGTCCACTGATTTCAGTGGAACATATCCAGGCATTAGCTTCACCCTATCAAACGAGATGACATATCAGTACGGTGTTAAAGGAGCACAAGTGTCACTTGAAGAACAACGTAGGGAAATCAGGAGCACGTGGTAGATACCAGAGTTCTGGTGAGGGAGAGAATGTCTTGGTCAAACTCTACAGGGAGGCAATAAAAATTCAGAAAAATCGAGAAAATTTCAGTCGAGAGGTTAGAACTACTTTGAATTTGGAACAGAGCTATCCAGATATCAAGGACCAGAAGATACAGATTACAGGCTATGAACCAGTGTACACAGCAAATAAAATACTAACTACAGGACTTAATTCCTAGCTTCAGAATTTTTTTGAAGCAGAAAGTGATGTGTCTCGAAACTTTTTGTTTTTATTCTGTGTTGAGAATGATTTTTAACAAAATGCTACAATTTTAGATGCAATTCTGCATAGGAAGTGTGATCTTTTTTCTTTTATAATCTTTGTTTTTATGAACAGAAAGAAAAAAAATTAAAAATGAGGGGACACAAGACTCTCAGTTTGAGAAAATAGTAAAAAAAACCTGTAAATCTCCGTGGTATTTTCAGCTACCCATGCTGTGAGTCTTCATTATACGAGAACCAATATTTCATACATTCAAACTCGCTGAATTTCACAATGAAGTGCTTTTGGCTGCACTCAGCCTTGCTGCCTACTTTATTACCGGATTATCGAAAAACGCCGAGCATATATTAAAATGAGTGTATTACAAAGACCGTACGGGCATTGTCGCGCAACACCTGAGGAGCGGTTGCGAGACCACACGGCCCGTTAATGCACGTGTTAAATTTTTCCCGCACCCATTATAAAAACCCGACAACAATGATAACGTGACCACTATAAATCGGGCATATATGGCCTCTTGAAAGAGTCCCTGCCTTCTACTGTTTGCTAAACCGCACGTGAGTGTAATTAAGTCCCAACCGGCCTTTATGGATATCACGACTTTGCTAACTCGATGATTTACTCAGCTTTGATAAACTGGGGATATAAACTATCTGGTCTCAGTAATTACCGCAAGGCTCGAATCACGTTCAATTCATTACGAATGACTTTTCGGATTTTCGTCGGATGACAATTAATAATGTGTTCGGCCTTGGGTGGATGGATTTCTTGCTCGCTGGAACAAAAGACCATCTATTGATACAAATCGCCGCTCGATAAAGCGCAGCTCTCCGTGAGGATTGCGAACAGTGAAAAATGTTTTAATAAATACCAGGCGATACAATATCAAATGTCATAGAAACCAGCAACGACAAAAGTAGCTGCAATCATTGAATTAGAGTAGACATACACACTAATAATATGAATCAAATATAAACAAAAAGATGGTTTTTGCAACTGGTAATATGAGTCCAAGAAGAAGTGATAAAATAAAATGCAGAGAAAGCTGAACAATAACACCAGGGTTGGACTGATTTGGGGAGGACTAACAAACAACAAAATGACTTTAGTTTTAAGGTGGCCATATTCCTGGCCGAGAAATAGTGAAATTTCTGGCGATTTTAGGTACTGAAATCTTTAAAAGTAAAACGTGTAGAACAAAAGTAAGCGCAAAAATAAAATCCTTGACGTTTTGTTTATTCATTGTTACCATTTAAATTTACTCAAATAAAATAATAAGTTAAAAAAATCGTTTGTAAAACATGCGTTTGCTGTTATTCTAACCCCACATTTTAAGAATTATTTTCACCTACTTATAAATAAAAGTAAACAATTTTATATGTAGGACTAAGCAAGTAAATGTTATAAGAATATTTACATGTGGAGTTATATATAAAAAAGTTAGTATTTTCGTAGATTTCAGTACCTAAAACCTTGATGGTTTGATCGTTTTTTGCACCTGTTTATTCGTTTTACTGCGGAGTCTTTGAAAATACTCAGGTGGCATGACATAACATTCCTATTATTTGATAAGCTTTAGATTATTCAGTTATTAAATGTTTGAAATTATTTGTCTTTGCGGAAAACACTATTTAAAGAATATGGGGTCCTTAAGTATTTCTTGATATTAGAGTAAGTTGCTAATGCAGAACAATAAGTGTGTTCTACATACTAGCTCTATGACAAACTTTAACAGATGGTAGCTGGATTAATTTCAAACATTTCCGTTCCGTTTTTGTTTAGAAGATACAAGCATTTAAAAAATATAATTTCATATTTCAATCAAAGTAACCTGATGGTTGTTATAACAATAATTACACAGCCACACAGAAAAAGAAAAGTTGTCTGTACATTTCATGCGACATTTGTTATCTGTAGTATATATTTGTTTCCTGATCAGTCACGAATCCGGTGTCAGAATTGAGCTATTACATCACAGGAATTTCCTAACCTCAAAAAACAGGTAAAAAATAGCTCATGAATAAGTGCTAGGAAAAATACAAAAACTTTTTTTTGTCTATATTCAAATGTTCATTTATACAGTGAAAACCCCGCCGAACGTGAATTGATGGTTCTTTTTCTAACCTCAAAAAAAAAAACGGGTCAATTAAGGTCAGATATCACAAATTTTAAAAAATAAATTCGCGCCAAATTTGGTATAAGGGGGTTTTCAGGATCGCTGTTCACGAATTTGAGGTCAATTTTGCAAAATTCAAGATGGCGGCCGACCAAATTTTCAAAGAATAACACATTCGCAACAAATTAGGTATAGGGGGTTTTCGAGGTCACTGATCACGAATCCGAGACCAGATTTACAAAATTCAACCCGTGAATAGATCTTTTACAGAAAAAAGAACAAAAAAGAACAAGATATAGCCGAAAAGAGTAGGTTAACACATGATNTTTTTTTAGTTATTATTTTATTTGGGTAAATTTAAATGGTAACAATGAATAAACAAAACATCAAGGATTTTATTTTTGTGCTTACTTTTGTTCTACAGGTTTTACTTTTCAAGATTTCAGTACCTAAAAATGCCAGAAATTTCACCATTTCTCGGCCAGGAATACGGCCACCTTAACAGATGGTAGCTGGATTAATTTCAAACATTTCCGATTCGTTTTTGTTTAGAAGATACAAGCATTTAAAAAATATAATTTCATATTTCAATCAAAGTAGCCTGATGGTTGTTATAACAATAATTACACAGCCACACAAAAAAAGAAAAGTTGTCTGTACATTTCATGCGACATTTGTTATCTGTAGTATTTTTGTTTCCTGATCCGTCACGAATCCGGTGTCAGAATTGAGCTATCACATCACAGGAATTTCCTAACCTCAAAAAACAGGTAAAAAATAGCTCATGAATAAGTGCTAGGAAAAATACAAAAACTTTTTTTGTCTATATTCAAATGTTCATTTATACAGTTAAGACCCCGCCGAACGTGAATTAATGGTTCTTTTTCTAACCTCAAAAAAAAAACGGGTCAATTAAGGTCAGATATCACGAATTTTAAAAAAATACCAAATTCGCGCCAAATTTGGTATAAGGGGGTTTTCGCTGTTCACGAATTTGAGGTCAATTTTGCAAAATTCAAGATGGCGGCCGACCAAATTTTCAAAGAATAACACATTCGCAACAAATTAGGTATAGGGGGTTTTCGAGGTCACTGATCACGAATCCGAGACCAGATTTACAAAATTCAACCCGTGAATAGATCTTTTACAGAAAAAAGAACAAAAAAGAACAAGATATAGCCGAAAAGAGTAGGTTAACACATGATTGGGTACTCAGGTTATAAAGTAAAGTACTACAAAATGAATTTCGCAATTATAACCTCGAATACGTAATCAGCGACCTCGAAAACCCCCGTATACCAAATTTGCTGCTATTCTGTTATTATTTGAAAATTTGGTCGGCCATTTTGGATCCGCCATCTTGAAAATTGCAAAATTGACCTCGGATCCATAGTCAGCGACCCCGAAAACCCCAGTTAACCAAATTTACTGCAATTCTGTTATTTTTTGAATATTTGGTTAGCCATCTTGGATCCGCCATCTTGAATTTTGCAAAATTGACCTCGGATCCCTGATCAGCGACCCAGAAAACTCCCGTATACCAAATTTGGCGCGAATCTGTTGTTGTTTGAAAATTCGTGATATCTGACCTTAATTGACCCGTTTTTTTTTTAAGTTAGAAAAACCATTAATTCTAACCGCAGATTCACGTTGAGCGGGGTCTTAACTATATAAATGAACATTTGAATATAGAAAAAAAAATTTTTGAATTTTCCTAGCACTTTTTCATGAATTTTTGCTATTTTTTACCGGTTTTTTGAGGTTAGGAAATTCCTGTGATGTGATGGCTCAATTCTGACACCGGATTCGTGATCAGGAGGCAAAAATACTACAGATAACGCACGTCACATGAAAAGTACAGACAATTTTTCTTTTTTTGTGTGGCTGTGTTATTATTTGTGTCATTTTATTTATTAGCTTAAAAATGCTTTTGTACAGGATGTTCTGAAAAACACTGACATAAATTCCTGATAGAATTTCAAAAAATATTACAATTTGTTCCTGTGAACCATGGGCGTATCTTTTTCCGTTTTCAAGATGCAGGCCGTTGAAAATAATTTTTTTAGAATCTAGTTTCGGTCCTATGTTCCACAAAATTTGACCGAATGAACTGAAATTTTGTTATGTGGGGTTTCAGAGAATGCTAAAAGCTTTGGAGTTATTAATTTTTGGCTATATCATACAGGGCGTTAAGTACAGTATTCCTCAGGAACATTTCTGAGGTAAATCTTTTTGCCGCTTTTGTCACTTGCTGTTATGGCAAATTTTATTCTAAAAAAGGTGCTCTTGTAAGAAGTGCTAAAATTTGCCCGTTTTCGAGAAAAACTAGGTATAGTGCGCCAAAGTCAAGCTACTAGTATCCCAAATTGTTGTTTTTTATTTCAAGTAGGCTTTGGCACCTAGTTACTATTACTATTAGTTTCATTAATAAAACTCAAATCTGTCAAAGTTTGTTATGGAGCTTGTACAACAACCTGTACAATAACGGATCCACTTTTCAAACTTGTTTTAATCAAATAAATATAAAATTCTGCAAATTATTTAACCAGAAAAATACATTTTGATCAACTAGAGGAAAATGAAAACAAAATACTTACTATCTGGAAATAAATATTTGTTAAAATAAAAATAAATTGAGTAAAAATTGTTTTCACAAATAGAAAACAAAATGCCTGCTAGGGAAATCGCTACTGACAAATTATGCCTCGAATCAATTACGTCACAGTAAAAACAAATAAAATATGTAAAAACATGTAGAAATATATGTTTAAACAGTATATGTTCTGTAATCGCGCATCTCTTAATATCATCTTGTATCATACAATAAACTTTTACATTAATTTTCGTGAATTTCAAAATTATAAAAGAATTATAACAAAAAATCTAGTAGTAGTATACTTCGTTACAAAAAACTGAGTGTCTCAGACTAATCAATATTCCAATTCGCAAATGCGAATTAAAATTAATTGACTTACTTTCACTTGCATGTATACACAATATATTGTTATAAATTCTTGTGAGATGGTAATTTTCTTACCTGTATTTACTTATTCTGCTTCACTTCTTCTTCTTTGTATCCTATTTTTCTTCTTTATTGTCTGGGCGCCAGCTCACATGAGCATATAGTTGTAATTTAATTCAAATTTTGTTTGTTATGTTCATAGAGAAAGTCTTTGTTTGAGAAAAAATAATAATTTAAGATTCAAGCAAATTTTTATCTAATATGAGTAGTCTTACCTCAGGGTAATGTTCTGAGAAGATTAGTATTTTGATTTTAAAATATTATACTGATTAATGAATTTAGATACTTAAGGGAAAAGACAAAAAAAATATATTTGAATTTTAACTAACCACAGTTATTCTATTTCTCGTAAAAATAATTTCTAATTCATTTAAATATTCTGATCCAATATATTTCAAATTAAAATAAAAATTATGCGATTGGCTAACACTTAATTTATTTTACTATTTATCCAAGATTTTTCAATCTTCTAAGAATAGAAGTATTCTTAAATTAAACCTACGCCACTTCCTCTACTCTAACTTAAACTAAATAACAATATCCAAGATTTGAATTTAAATATTAAATTTAATACAAGTTTGTATTATATTAAGGGTCTATACCTCTTTACCACTGTTTAATTACTAATTTCTTTTCTTCTTGGTCCTATATCTCCTTTATTTCTTTCCTGTACCTATTAGCACAACTTCTGTTCGTGACTTGTCACCTGTCATATAATTCCTTGTTGTTTGTCTCCTTGCTGATATTTCTATATAACTATTCCCTATCGGGGAGTTGGATTAGATCTGTATTGACTCGATACTGAGTTAACTTTGTTTTGTTATTGGACTTACTTAAGTTTCTATTGTCCGTAATCTTCAATTAATTTAGTTCTTGATACTGTTTTCCTTTACTCTTTCTTATAAATGGTTTTTCTTTAATGAATACATTTGTTTCTTTCTGGCAATCAAACTATCTTATTTTTATAAAAATTTTATTTTCAAAATTTTTACTGCCAGGTCCCCCAATATATTATTTTTTTTTCATAGTTACCTCACTCTTTTTCTTGTCATGTCCCACAATTTTTTTAAATCACTTTCAAATTCTAGTAATCCAAATTTTTATTACCAATCACATTTTCAATTTCGAATATACTTTATTACATTATATTTCTTTAAATTTTGTTTGACATTCGTGTTCACGAAATTTTTTAATTGATTATAATACTACTTTTTATTTATTTCATCTTTTCTTTCTCAATTTCAACTATCTACTGTACTCTTATTGGTAATTATTCAACATATAATTTATTTCTTTAAAATCAATTTTATCAATTTCACTTTCCCAAATTTGCCTTTCTCTTTGATATTTTAAAATCTTTGCCCAAATTCATTCTATTACAATATACAGGGTGGTCCGAATTTTATGCAGGAAACTTCGAGGGTAGATAGACCTCTTTAAAACAATAGGTGTTTGCCTTATAAACATAGGTCTGGAACGGCCTCGTTTTAGAGATACAGGGTGTTGAAGTTGTTAAAAAAATGTTTTTTTGATTATATCTCCGGAATCAATCAACAGATTTCAATAAAATTTAGTACAAATAATGTATGATATTATGCCTTGTATTTCTTAAAATATAAGCTCTAAAGGTTCAACCAATGGTGTACAACTGCAAAGGGTCACCCTTTTTTTGTTAAAAAAACCTACGCCACCGAATTTTTTACACGCTATTGTATTGGATTTATATTCTATTGCACAAAATACGTAAAAAAGGTAACTTGAATTTTTTCCCTAAACTTCACCGTTCTCAAGTTATTCATACCAACACAATCCCCTTGTAGCAGACACTTTTAATCATAATATAAAAATATTTATGTTTATGCTTAAAAGTGCAATTTGTAAGCATATCAACAAAATTCTTTACACTCGTCACTTTCATCTTTTTGGATTAAAACGATATTTGGAAAATCACGACGGAGTAATGAAAGGCACAGAAATGAAATTTTAAGAGCATTTGACGACGATCTTTGGCTAAGTACACGAAGAACGTCTCGGCAACTTGGGGTGAGTAAATCGAAAATTTGAAAAGTTCTACATAAGGATGGAAGAAATCTGTACCATTTACAACCTCTGCAAAATTTACTTCCGGGAGCTGCAGAAAGACGCCTGAATTTTTATCAGTGGTTTTTAGAATTCTTACTAGATATACTTTGGACCGATGAGGCTGCGTTCACAAGGCGAGGGGTAGTGCATTTTCACAATTTGCATATTTGGTCACAAGAAAATCCTCATGAAATTCGGACAAAATCCTTTCAACACGAATTTTCTGTGAAAGTATGGCTCGGAATAATTCGCAATAAAGTATGTGGACCTTTCTTCTCGCCACCCTATTTAAATTCCCAGCCATATCTAAACATTCTAGAAAACCATTTATTTGAATTATTAGAGAATGTTCCATTAAATATACGACAAAATATTGGATACAAATGGATGGTGCTCCTTGTGGAGAATAATACAAGAACGGCTTAATGAAAATTATATGGGGTGATGGATAGACAGAAGACCAAATGTCAATGTCAACCATAATGTTGGAGAGGGTCCAGTGTCTCGGCCAGCCACATCGCCAGATCTAGACCCACTGGATTTCTATGTTTGGGGTTACCTATCTGAAAAGTAAAGTTTACTCCAATAGATATTATAACTACAACTACTGTAGCGAATAGAACGCAGGTGTAATGAATTAAAAGAAAACCACCACATGTTATCAGCTTCAATTAGTTTTATTAAAGAAGATGTCAGAAATGTATGGATGTGGGTGGTTCGCATTTTGAACAATTGCTGTAAATATGTAACGTAAATTTTGTTTCTCGTTCAGTTGTTGCTCGGTAAATGTATTTTCATTATTACTTTAATAAATTATTCTTATTTGTAAAGATTAGGCCTCCAGGGGAAACTAAAACACACCAGGAACACTACCTCACAGGTGATATGGAAAGAATTTTGTTAATGTGCTTACAAATTGCACTTACTTTTAAGCATAAACATAAATATGCTTGTAATATTATGGTTTGAAGTGTCTACCACAAGGGGATTGTATTGGTATGAATAACTTGAAAATGGTGAAACTTAGGGAAAAAATTCAAGTTACCTTTTTTACGTAGTTAGTGCATTAGAATATAAATTCATCAGAATAACTTGTATAACTTGTAAAAAATACAATGACGTACTTTTTTTTTATAAAAAGGGGTGACCCCTGTCCAGTTGTACACCACTGGTTGAACCTTTAGGGCTCATATTTTGGGGAATACAAGGTCTACTATCATACATTGTGTGTATCAAAATTTATTGAGATCGGTTAATGGATTCCGGAGATACAAATAAAAAATCAATTTTTTTTAACAACTTCAACACCCTCTATCTCTAAAATGAGGCCGTTCGAGACCTATGTTTATAAAGCAAACTCCTATTATTTTAAAGAGATCTATTTGTCCTCGAAGTTTCCTGCATAAAATTCGGACCATCCTGTATATTTTGTAGCAACTCCATGAAGTTTACTTTTCATTGGTAGCTTCAGCTTAGCTTTATTAGTAGCGTTTCTAAATTGTGAAACGTGAATATTTGGTAATAGCTACAAGCAACCTATTTTAAAAATAATAATTTTAAATGTATGTTTAATTAATACAATCACAGTGAACTACAAATATAGTTTCAACCTCTGGAAATGGAAATGTATTTTCTTCGTTTTCAATTCAAACTTGGAACAGCAGATCCCATCGCTCGAATATTAACAAGAAAATATTTCCCGCAGTCACAACAAGACAACCCGAGTGTAAATAAATCGGTACAGTAACAACCTCTCGCGTCGTGTTTGTTTTGGGAGCCGATGATACGCTCGAATCAGTCACTCCCATAAAGCTATCATAGTGGGCTTTGAGAAGACGTCACATTAATAAACACTTGGAACATGATCGCTGCAGCCATTGGAAACTGTCATTCACGATTATGCAAATGTTTTTCAGACAAGATCCCTATTATGATCCCAGAGGCGGCTCGTTCTTCACCATTTATGGCGCCTTGCGCCGTTCTCCGCTGAATATTACAAACGTTTTTAATCTGATAAGCGCGCTGTTTTGTTGCCAGATACCATCGGACGGGGCTGCGAGTGCGAAATAGAAATCCTGATATAATATTATGGAAACATTAAGTGAGAACTTGCGAGAGGAAAATTGCGAAGGGGCTCGTAACAATTTATACTGACTCGCGGACCATTAGATTTCGTTCCAAAGCTGTGCCGTTTCTGATGCTCCTCCGTTGACAATGGAAATTTAATTTCGCATCAGTCACCTTGGACTGCTAGAACTGTGGTTAGTATTTATTGTGAATCGCACCTACAGGGCGTCCAAAAAATGGTGAGCAATTGCTCGGATTTGTGCAAGACTTGCGAAAATAATGTGGCGTTTAGAAAATTCAGGGGCAGAATTTCATTTAAAATTTTTAGCTCCAAACTGTTTGATATATTTTTAACAAATTTGGTATTGTGTTTTATTGAAGTATTCTGATTTATTATTTCAATAACGTGTTATACAAAAAATTTATTTTTTCGAAATCGGGTAAACGGGGTATCGAAACAAATGTAGAGTACTTTTTTAAAGAGAATTGTCCAAAGTATTTAAAAATTCAGTTTTCAGCTTTATAAAATGACACCTTTCAAAATTTTCGCCCAACGAGTGTGGTGGCAAGTCCGTTCCTGACTTCTCTGACAGTGTAAATTTCTATTGTAGTATGGTTTTATTAAAATTTGATTAAATTATACACATGGGTGTCGGTTAAAAAAATAGAGCGAAAAAGGTAAGTTGGTTCCATAAATAACTACCTATGGGAGAGGGGGGAATTATAGGTACTGTCATGAGATTTTTTTATTTTGGAAAAAAAATATTTCACCATGTATGTACAACAAACAAAATGTATCTTCATATACTATATTGAATTCTCAAAATGTTTTTCTCTAAATACTTTTCGCAACCTTCAGCGTTGAGCAGCAAAACTGTTTTCCGTAACAAGTAGATAGTGTTTTCTTATGATATGTGTTACATGTTTACTAATAGATTTGTTTCTACAGCGATTGTGCATTTTGGTTTGAAACTATTACAGATATTTGACAGTGCTGGGAAAACTATGAATAACTACTTAGTTGTGACACAAAATTATCCTTATAATAATTTTTAGAAGTGTCCACCTTCTGACAAAATACATGCTTCTTGGAACTGAATCTAGAATGCGTTGGAAAATGCCACTGGTAATTGCTTTTGTGTCTCTCAACAAGATATAGTAATTGTCATTATCGCATTTGGTCTTCATTTATAAATGGAACCTTATAAACTAATGTTCTGAGATGTCACCAGAGAAAACAATAAATTGGAATCAATTCTGGTGACCTAGGCGGCCAAAGTTGATACGATTATTGAGTTTTTCTTGGCGAATTGCACTAGCAGTCACTCTACATGCATAAACCACCTGCGCTTTCTGAGTGCAATAGGAATATCTTTAAGCAGTTGGCGCGATAATTTAGCTACAATATCAAATACTGTTTGGAAATGTAAAATGGTTTAACACTGGTTCACCCACCCCATATGGACTTGTATCACCCCACCTTTTTCTCATCATATTCTCCACAAAGCTACATACGTTTTGTCGCATTCTTAACGCGTCTGTACCTAGCACAATATGCTTTTAGTCCACGAGAATTACACATTGGCATGGCTGATGCTTGACGTAGTTTAGATATTAGTAAAAATCGGTCGAAAATAATATAAACAATGAAAATACAAGGTTGCGCCAAGAAAAAAGTTGTGCTATTTGCAGAAAAAATTAAAAAATAGTCCAAGTATGTGTGAAAAATCAGCGCCAATTAAAATGCCTAACTTTAACCCCAGCACTGATGCAAAAAGATAACGACATTTCGCGCTGAAATTTAGTAACAAATTGTCTCATATCAAAACTATCAGATCGATTTCGATCGGGTTTTGAGATTTCGTTTTGTAATCCTTTAAAGTACTTACATGTACATTTATAGTAGAATTGGACAATTTCTTACCTATCAGTTGAACGCTTCAAAATTACCTCGATTTTCATCACTTTCTTACGCTGTTTTGGCTTTCTAGCAACAAAAATATTGAATACGCAGGTCTCAAAACAATTGTGTCTTATAGCAAATTTCATAACAAACAATTTCAGCAGTAATAGTTTTTTCTGTAAACTGCATATTTAAGAAGTTATATTGGAAAATGTTAGGAAAAACACGTGATTTTTGAGTATTTTTGCAGTTTTTAATTTTTTCTGCGAATAGCACAACTTTTTTTCTTGGCGCAACCTTATATTTTCATTGTTTATATTATTTTCGACCGATTTTTACTAATATCTAATCTACGTCAAGCAACAGCCATGCCAATGTGTAATTCTCCTGGACTAT